>NC_134582.1:19055000-19205000 GCF_037038515.1 Microtus pennsylvanicus
CCTATTGAGAAAGGGGAAGCAAGCGCCTTTTTTTTTTTTTCTGAAGATCTTCCTGTGATTCTCGCTCAGCAGCTCATCTCTTCCCCACCCTCTTTTACAGGCAAGTTTCTTGAAAGCAGTGCCTATATCTCTGGATTCCCTTTCCTGTGTCTCCTTCCCCATGCTATGCTGCAGCTGCATGGCTTTCTATCGCGTGTCTGCCTGTGAAGCTGGCTTAATTCAAGGCTATGCCTGTGATCAAGGCCTGTGGTCAGTTGGCATCTCTTGCCTTGTCCGCACGAGTCCTTCTCCCTTGCCAGTCCTCCCGGTCTCTGTGCAGCTCTGCCTTTGGTTATTTATGTACAGTGTTAAGGATTCTCCTGCCTTTGCTGCTCCTTTGGACTCTATCCCAGAAACCTTTTTGCTTTGTTCTATGTAACTCAACACAGAAGGCCGTGGTGTGTGTCCTCGATATACAGGTTGGGTGAAACCTCTCTGGTGGAGATGAAGTGGTCTTCTTGCCATTAGAAATGCCCAGGGCCAGGAATGAAGGAAAATGTAATACAAGCTTTCTTCATGCTGAGCATCACTGGACCCAGTGCTGGGGAGCAGGGTGGACTCTTCTTGAAAGCTTGTCCCAGAAGCTGGACCAGTGATGGGGTGAGGGCTGTGCTTTAATAAGGAGACCCCAGCTGGCTCCCTGCTCCAGGAGGAGCTGGGAAACATTGTCAGCAAGGGTAGGTGACAGAGCTCTTTGGGAGGAACTTCCATAGAGAAGGCTTGTAGGGGTGGGTCCAGACCTACCAAGAGAATCAATCTGCCTGCCCATGTGCACCCAGGGTCTGCCTCAGCATGGAGATGGGGGAGGTCAGTTGGTCTTTTTACGCCGTGAGGGCCCTGCACCACCCTCACCTCCAAGGAAAGCAGAGGAGTTGGGAGATGTTCGTCTTAAAGATCTCACTCCCTGAGTGCTGTAGTGACATGGAAGGCCACGTCCAAACTTTTACCCCCTCATTACTCAGGGACGGGTGGTCTCCAGTGTTCAAGCACCTACAGGTGATAAAACCCCACATGTTCTTTATCCTTCTCATTATAAATTACCTAAGAAACCCCCCAAAAATGTGGCTATGTAACAGATACACAAAAACCTCAAATCCTGTCATATGTAAAAACAAATGAAGAAGGAATAAAATGAGTGACTGAAAACCGGGAAAGAGCATGAACTAAAGCTGTGGGTGTCATGGGGAGATGAAACACAGCCTCTTCGGCTGGTATCGTCCTGGCTCAGGCCTTGTTTAGGCCGCCTTCGTGTTGAAACCCCGTGGGCACTGCTCCCCTGTTATGTTTAGAAGACACAATCTCCCAGCAGCCGTCCTGGTTTTCTGGCTCTTAGAATCTTTCTTCTTGATCTTCCTTGAAGCTCCCTAAGCCTTAGGTGTAGGGATGGTGTTGTAGACGAAGCTGGATGGCAAGATCAACTGTTCTCTGCATTTTGACCAGTTGTGGCTTTGTGTAACGGGCTTTTCTGCTCTAGGCCGCTAACAACAGCTGAGAGGGGGAGACTTAGTCTTCCTCAGGGATAACCTCCCTAATTGGTTATGAAATACCAAGTGGTTAGCCTTAAAAACATATCTGTATATACACTTACAAAAAACATTAAATGGACTTGTTTTTACATATCTATTAATATAGGTTTGTAAAACAGTAATTATAGAAAAAAGTTATGAACTTGAGAGGGAGCAGGGATAGTGGGAAGGCTTGGGGTGAGAAGAGGAGAATGATGTAATTTTATTTTAATTAAAATTAAAATAAATTAAGACACCTTTTTACTTTATTTACTGTTACTAAAATGAAATTACAAATAAATCCATTTTATTGCAGTATATATGATTAGGAATAGAGTAGAATTTTCATTTTTCCTCCATGTGTTGACATCTGCTTTACGTTTTTCCTCTCGCCAGAAGTAGTGCGTTTGTTTGGGAACCGCACATGAAAATTTCCATAGCAACCCTTAAAAAATAATCTTTCTTAAAACAAAACAAAACATGAAAAGGATCATTTACTCTTTCATTACTGAAATTACTCATTTCATTACCTGAAAATTTCTAGAAGTTTTAACTTTAAAACAGAATTTTTTTTTTTTTTGGAATAGGGATTCATTGATTTATTATTTCACTAGCTCAGAATCCTAAGCCGCCCTCAGCTACAAATACCTTAGGGATTTCCTTTCAGCCTGTGCCTGATGATGCCTCCTTGTTCAGGAAAAGATTTGTGACGGCGGGCATCCGGGTGCCATTGCTGTTAGGCGAGCTTTGTACCCCTGTGAAGGTGGGAGTGGATGGAGCTGCGGGCAGGGGAGTGTGTGTAGGGGAGGCCTCTGGCTTCTGCCCATTGTCAACAGCCCCCAGTTTAGTGTTTTGGTTTTTGGTGATCCCAGTCCCACATTCCAGACTCTGTCACACACAGGTTATGGCACAGCTCATCCTGCCTGTTTAGGGGATGTTTAAAACAGTGTCGGCATGTCTCATGTGCCTGGGAAGCTGAAACCAGCTGGCCATTGGCAAGAGCCCTGGCCTCCTGTGCTGTTGCTTCCTTGGCCAACACAGGTCGCTGGAAGATTGTGGGCATGTTCCATTTTTTGGAGAGAGGGTAATCTAAGAAAGCAAGAGAGTAGGTGAAAATGTCTGTTGCACACCCTCACTCCCCCACCCCCCACTAGCAACTCAGGAATATTGGGTGTCATCTTGGAGACTGGTACCCTAACTCGCTTTCTAGGCCCCTGGGACCTTCCTAGTGGGCAACACACTACTTTTCCTTGCAGAGTTTCTGCTGCTTCCCAAGTTCCCACCTTACAAAAATCCCCATTCAGATGGGCCGCTCTAGGGTGACGCCATGCGATTAAGTTCACAGGGGTCCAGTTCCTCACCTCTGGGTGTTTGTGGAGGAAGGTCAGCAGTGAATTGCCACAGGCCTTTTCTGTTGTTACGGAGGCCCATGCTCTATGGTAGCCTCAAAGCCTATAACGGGCACATTTTCAGAAGTGTCTAGAGGAAGACTTCTCTCTGAGGTCACCCGGAAATAGCTCTTCCGCTCTCTGTCTCTGCTCTTGCCGATAATCTCTTTCGTTGCGTGATTCTAATTGGTGGCTTGTGTTTGCCCATCGCACGTTTTTCAATGCTGTCAAATTTCCTTCCAGCCCGGTGGATGTCTGTAGACAAATTTCATATTCACGAGTTCTTCAAGATAACCTGTTCCGCACTCCAGACTGCTGATGAGGCTGGTGGAGGGCGGTGCCGCTGTAATCCGCAGCACTTCGTGCTCTTGGCCGCCACTCCTTGTTCTTAGAGAAGTGGTGAAGGGAGTTTGCTGGTGCCCTGTGGGAATCTTCAGAGCAGAGTCTCTTTGATGGGTCTGGGAAAGATCTCTGCTTAAAAGCAATTTCATAATTTCCTTTGCATATCTGGAGAGGATGGAGATTTTCAGATACAGCTGCCCCTGAATCTTTTTGGTTAGCTCTTCCTTTGGCTGGTCTCTGCCTCACGAGTTAGATACCAGGGGTTCTGACATCAAAATCTGGCCCTCTGGTTTATTTTATTAGGTGTGTTTTGTGCTTTCTTCCTGAGGGACATGGTGTTATTTTTAAGTCTTCTGTCTCCTGGGTACTTTCTCTTCGGCTTCCATGTGCCCTTACAGGCACAGGCTGAAAGGAAATCCCTAAGGTTTTGATGACAACCCCTTCAAAGTCGGTGAGTGCTACTCCTCCTCAGGGTCTGCCTAGTTCCCGCTAGCTGGGCTGTCTCTTCCATAAGGTGTAGGCGTGGTCTAGCTTTCAGTCACTGCCCCAAAACACCGGAGACATTAACTCTGCAAGGTGGGGAGAGGTATTTTGGCTCAATGCTTCCAGAAGTATTCATAGTAATGGATGGCCGGCTCCAGCGTTGGTGGGCCTACGTCAATCCAGAAAACATCCCGGCAAGGTGCTGTGGCAGAGTCAAGATGATGCAAGAGAAAGGGTTAGGTCATGATTCCAGTATCGCCTTCCACAGCACGCTCCTAGGTGATTTGACTTCCTTCCACTAGGCCGCACCTGCGGCTCACGTGTTTCCCCTTGATGACTAAGCCCTTGCTCGGCACAAGAGGATTCTCAAGGGCCACACTGGAGTGCACATTTTAGGTTTCTTTTGGCAGTAGCATCCCACTTATTTTGACAAAAGTTACCGAAAGTTCAGTGTGTATCTCCCTCATCCTTGGTGGGTCAGGAATTAGAGGCTTCTGGGCTCTCTGATGCTGTCTGTTTGTGGACTCTCTATGAAAGCCAAGGCGGGGATGCGAACATCTGCATAGGACACATAGTTCCATTTTCCAGATACCTCACGCGCACATCTGGAAGCCAGCCCTAGCGTTTCCGGGCATCTTGAGCTCCTTGAGCCATGGGTCTCTCTCCGCAGAACCTCACAATACAGCAGTGAGAATTTGCTTTGTATTGACCTTGACTCCACATGGAAACCAGACACTGCCATTTCTAGGGCCTTGACTGCAGGCTGGGATGACACAGTGACACAAATGGCAGAGCACAGGAACATCTGGGCTGCACTGTGTGTGCACACACACACGTGTGTGTGTGGGGGGAAAGCACAGTCTCAAAGATGCACAATAGAAAATTGTCTAGAACCTCAGCTGCTTAAGCTTTTGCTTGGTGTTCATCCCTGAAATGGTTAGGAATTGAATTTTGTTCTATTTGTTATATGTATTTATGTTTCTTGACTGTCGTTTTTGAGGGTTACTATTCAAAATATTTAACAACTGGTGTGACATGGGCACTGATCTAGCAGAAGGGACAAGGCCACCAGAGGTAGCTAATATCATGCTTTTTAACAACACATTACTTCGTTCTGAGTGTTAACACTCTTTTGTGTGACTATTCTAGAGACTTCAAACTTATGCCAGTGGCCAAAGGGGGGTGGTCAGGCAGGTGTTGGTTGGGTCCTCTGCCACCCTCTGGATAAGCATCAAGTATTTGGAAATTTGAGCAATCCTCCTCTGATCCCTCTAGATTGGGTATTTCATCACGGTCCTCGGTATCTGATTCTGGATGCTTGGGGGATATTGGTTTATGCCCTGGTGCACTGCCTGCTCCGTCTGTTGGGATGGTAGGGTGGGATGGAAGAGCAGGTGGCGCAGCTGAATGGGAGAAGCGGAGCAAGCTAAGTTGTTCCGAATTACAGCTGCCGGTGGCTGAAGTTTCTCGCTCAAGTTTGGTCGCAAGGATGATTGCGACTTGCTGACCCCCATCTCATGTTTCTTCTGATGGAAATCCATCAGAATCTCCGCCTTCATCTGACCCAGTCCCACGCGGCCTATTTCCTGCTTTTCCAGATGGTCTTGCAGGCATCATTCTGCGCCCCACCAGCTGCCTCCTGAAGCTGTTGGTATACTCTTTAGCAGTTGCCACTCCTGCCAAGGTGCCTCTGTGAGCTGTTGCAACTCTCAGGGCGATTGCTGGGAGCTGTGGAAAGAGACCATATTCTAAATTCTTGACTCCAGATAAGGTTAGTATCCAGGCAAAGGAATATGCACCTTGGCGTGCAAGGCCCCTTTAGAGCGAGCTTGAAATTCTCCGCTTCAGTGAACCCTGACTCTGAGAACAAGAGGATGAAGAGTGGTTTGATCCCCTTTTCTCCGGAGGATAATGATCTAAGACAGTCTTAACAATGAGAAACCCTGGAAAACGAGCCTGAGCTACTAAAATGTTTGTGATAATAATATCATCCGCATTATGTCCAGCGTCCATATTAATTCTCTGACGGATCAGGAGAAATTTGAGTGTAAAACCGGCCCTCATAATTCTAAAAATTGACATGAAGGCCGGAGCCTGCCAGTTTTGAGGAAATTGGGTAGGCCCAGTGTGGATGACAAGCTGCCGCTGCACTTTCTCTAAGCGTGCCTGAGTCTCGTCTGACCAGCATTAGTTTGGCTGCAGCTCTACCCTCACACAACAGGACAGCTCTTAGGGACTTCGTGGCTCCTGTTCCCTGCAGGGAGTTGGCTGTCTGCAGACTAGGAAGGACCCTCAGCAGAATCCGCCCCTCGAGCACACGAACTACAGATTTCTAACCCCCAGAATTTTGAGAAAACAAGTCTGTTGTTTAAATTCACCCTGTCTATACTTGCTAAATAAGGTGTCTAAATCCACGGGGCAGGTGCTTGACGACTTCACACTGACTCTTTCTGTCTCCTGTTTTTGTGTCGTTGCAGTAGATTTGATGTTGAGAAATGCCATGACCTTTACCATGAGTATTATTTCTTGCCTTAAATACTCAGTTATTTCCCAGGAAGTTTTAAAAAAATAACTGAGAAATCACGTTGTGATAAGCTACAAGTTCATAATTTAACTGTGGTTTTTATTGCCTTTGTGTAGAGCGGGGTCCCTACCCCATGCCCTTTGCCCTCCTGACTGGAGGCAGCATCTTTCCTATAACGTTGCTCTGGTGATCAGTTCCTGTAGCCTTTTGGTCTCTTTAAGCTATTGTATGTCTTAAATCAGCTTCATTTTTGCCTTTGCTTTTGAAAGACACTTGAGAGACGCAGAGCGCAAACTCTTCCTTTGCAGCCAACCAAGCATTCAACTGCTCTGGAGACTGGAGCAGGAAGTCGCCGGCCACTCAGCTCTCCGAATCTGGTTTCTTTTAGAGCTATCTGTTACTGGCTTTGAAAAATGTGTGCGTGTGATGTGCTGTTGGGGGATGTGGGTTCCTTGAGCTTCTTAGTTCTGTGATATAAGAGTTAAGGTAAACATTCTGGCCATTATTCCTCTGAATTTTTATTTTTGTGTATGAGTCCCACGAAAGTCTTATTTGTATATGTGTGTGGGAGGGGATTCCCATGATATTCTTATTAGGCATTCTGATGCTGACTTACTGGGACTTTGTTTAACTTTTTAGTCTATTTCTTTCTGTGGCTTTGGTTACTTATTCCACTGGTGGTGGTCGTAGTAAGGCCTCATTGGCTGTCTATATTTGAGTCGAAAGTGTGGTTGGTGATTACAAATCCACACGGTATTGTGATTCAATGCTGCTTAATCCCTACCCTGTGTATAGTGCTCACCGATGGCAACGTCTTCTTGGTATGAGAGTTTAGAACCACAGGTAGGCCGCTGGCAGGGACACAGCTGTTGGTGTTCTTCAGGGACACCCCACTCCCAAGTGTTGCTTGGGCTCTGTTTGCCTCTCCTGTGTGGCTTCAGATCTCCCAGTCTCAAGCCCCAGAAACCACTATTCTAGAATTCTGTCATTTTAGGATGTTTGGCTCATGGAGCCAACACATTCACACCTGGCCATCACGCTCCGTAACTGCCCCGAAAGTCTTCCTGGGCGAATCGCAACTCAGTGTTTCTTGTTTTTGTTTTCTTTTGAAAGAGGGTCTCATGTATTCGAGGCTGACCTCAACCTTGCTACGTAGCTGAGGATGATCTTGAACTTCCGATCCTTCTGCTTCTACCTCCCAAGTGCAGAGATGGCTGGCACGCGCCACCATGCCTTGTTTCTGTGGTACTGGGAATCAAATCCAGGCCTTTGTACATGACGGCCAAACACTTTACCAACTGAGCTACATCCCCATCTCCTACCCAGGATGTTTTAACCTCAGATATCACAAATTTTCAGCTATAGAAGTTCCATAGTTTTTGAAAATGTTTGGGTTTTTTTTTTTTGAATTTTTCGAGACAGGGTTTCTCCATAGCTTTTGGTTCCTGTCCTGGAACTAGCTCTTGTAGACCAGGCTGGCCTTGAACTCACAGAGATCAGCCTGCCTCTGCCTCCTGAGTGCTGGGATTAAAGGCATGCGCCACCAACGCCCGGCTGGTTTTTTTTTTTTAGTGCGATCGTTTTTTTGCACCCTCTTCTTTAATTCTGGATCAATTACTGACTGATTTTATAACTGAAAGTTCAAATTAATGGTAAAAAGAGGAACTGAAGTTAAAGAGAAAGAGTGGCTTCCTCCCATGCGGGCATGGGTTAGAGAAGTGTACGGTGCTGAGGGCTGGTGAGGATGTGTGGAAAGGAGAGAAGACACAGTCATTTATGAGGAAATCACACTTGTGATGCTCCCCGTGGCTCACTTCAGAAGCTTCCAAAGGCTTGTCTGGTGGTGGGAGGCCTGTCCTAAGGTGCTGTTGCCGGAGCAGGGAGTTGAGGCCAGTTGGTGTCTGTTTGGCATAGTGATTGTTTGCCCTGAGTTGTTGAGTCACCTGAGTTGCTAGGTGGTGTCCTAAGCAATGTCACAAAGCCCAAAGATGGGCAGAGAGGGGTTTGAATGCACTAAGGCTCATAGAAAGAGACTGGGAAACTAGGACACATCACGTGCTCTCCCTAAAAATATGTCCTAAAACAAAACCATGCACAGGTAAAAAGGGCCCTGGTTGGCTTGGTCCTACTGAAGTACCTGAGCTAGAACACAAGATTCAGAAATTTAACTTGAGAGACAGCGAGTCCCAATGACTCTTCTGGGCCAGATGGATGCAAGGAAGGCACTCAGAAGTAATCTTTCCTCAGGAAATTTTACTGAGGCTATGCACACTCTGTCAGGTGGTGTGTGGAAACATTTCCTTTCTCGCCCTTTTATTTTCCCCTCTCCTCTGAGTTCCTTCCTTGTCACGTAGGCGGAAAAACTGTGCTTGACTCTTCAAATGGACATTTCCAGTCTAATCTTACGTGCCACAAGGGGAAAAGTGATGGCAGTCTGGAGAAGCCTCTCCTGGTTGACTTTACTTCTCTGAAGCATATCTTAAAGTCGAGGAAAAGTATATGAAACAGTAAATTGAGGCTTTCATAGTTGAACTCATGTATATTCTGGAGTAGTATAAGATGGAAGGATAAGAATTTTGGACAGGTTGTGCCACTGACTTTCCGGCAGTCAAGACCGTGGAAAGGGTTATATTTAGTTACCTTGCTTAAAGCAAACAAAACAACAACAAACCAAAACAAACAAACAAAAAAGAAAACACAAACAATTTGAGTTTTGGAAGAATCTTAGGCTCATATAAAAGTTTGAGAGAACTCATAGAGTTTCTATACATCCTTCATCTAGCTGTCTCAAGTGTTAATGTCTTACACTCCTGGGGCATGTTTCCCAGAGTTTAGATTCTGACCTGAGTACCTTGCTGCTCATTCTAGGCTTTGTTTAGAAGCTACCGGGCGTTCTGTTAATGCCCGCTTTCTGTTTCAGTATTCTATGCATGGTTCATATCCCCTGTGGCCCTGTGAGTGTAGGAAACTTTTCAGTTTTTTTTCTTAAAGTCATTGCTAGCTTTGAAAAGCACTGATCCAGGTTTCCTGTAGACATCTCACTATTCTGGCCTGTGCTCATAACCCGGATTGAGATTATGAGTGTTTGGAAAAGGGTACAAGAGGGAGGAAGTGTCATAGGCCAAGACCAGGGCCGTCCATGTACACTCTTTCAGGGGGATACACCTTCTTCCTGAGTCGTCCTCTAAGAATGAAGGTGGTGGGTCCTGTAGAAGTTGGGTTGTGCATTATGAGGAAGCACCGACTGTTTTCTGTGCTGCATCCCCACCATGAATGTGTATAGGTTTCAGTTTTCCTACAATTGGCTTGGTGTTCACCTTAGTTTGATTGCAGCTACTCCATCGAGTGTGCAGAGGGCGCCACACTGTTTTTGCTTTTGTCTCTTATTGCTAATGAATGGTGCTGAACACTGTGGGGTGTGCTCACTGGCCATGTGCAGACCTTCTTAGGAGATGCATTCATTCGGACACTTTGGCTGTTTAAAAACTGGGTTGTTAATAAGTTGTGTGAATACTTTAAAACACTCTGGACACAAGCACCTTATTAGCTAAATGCCTATTCTGTCTCCACCCATCGACTGCACTTTGACATTTTAAGCTTTGGTTTTTGTGTACTGGTAAAATTTAATCCTGTCCCCACCCGGTGATGTGTGCTGTGGATACTGTACCAGAAATTGCTGAGTTTTTGCTGTTGTGTTGGCTTCTAGAGGCTTCTCAGGTTTAGCTCCTCCATTTAGGAGGGTCATAGGGAAGGGATTAAATGTCTATTCAGTGTTGATTTTTGCATATTGTGTGAAGGAAGGATCCAAGTTAATCTTTCTGCATGCGATGCACAGTTGGGTGCTTTCCTTGCACACATATGCTGTTCCTGAGCAGTAGCGTCTCAGCCCCTTGAGCATCCCTTTGAGAAGTTCTAGGTTTCCTGTCTGTTCTTGCTTGCTCAACAAAGACAGTGGAGGGGGCTATTTGGACTCTTCTTTTGGAATTGCTTGTCTTCCTCATATACTTCTTTACCACTAGTGTGTAGTATTAATCTTCATCTTCTAGTGTTTGGAGCCCACAACACTGTGATTTTTTTCCTTGATGTTTATCCCCCTTGTGCTGCATAAACCTGTGTGCACACTGCTAACAAATCCTGTAAATACAGTTCTTTACCCTCCATGTTTGACTTCTTTCAGGGACCAAGCCACCTCTCTATTTTGCCTCATTTTTTTTTGGTGCTTATTCCTCTTGAAATGTTTTCTATTTTTATTTTTAAAAGAATATGGAGTTTATAATCTTAGCTCTAGGACTTATCAAATACGCATTACTAAGCATTTACAGACTTTGCCACCTCTCATGGGATTTTAGTTCATGATGCTAATTATCTCCCTATTTTTTTAAAGAGTAAATTGCCTCATCTTCCATTTGGGTTTTGATGTGTCCGCAATAACTTTCTTCCTTGAAATGCTGGTATAGAATTGTAAACTCCTCAGTGCAGGAGTTTACACCTGGTTATCTACCAGATGGTTCCCCCACAGCCCTTATGTCCTCCGTCTAAGTTCAAGTTGAACACGTATTTTCCTAGGCCAGCTGGGTAGTATTCATCCTTAGCCTTTGAGATTCTAACGCATTTCTCATGGTTCACCCCCTGTTCACCGATGACCTGAGCCCACCTTTCTCTTGGCTTCCTTCCTCAACTGTACAAAGAAAATCCTGTTCCCTAGTTTTGTGATAATTGGTCCACAGTAGGTAAAATATTTGAGAACTTACATATCTATCTGAAAGAAGGTCTTTCCTTCCTTTGGACTGATAGTCTGAACAGCTAGAAAACTTGGAAAATTTGTAACTACAGCTTTGAGTATTTTGTATTGTTACATTGTCTTGTAGAGTCTGGTGTTTTTTTTTTTTTTGCTTGTTTGTTTAGAGCCTAAATAAATGATTATTCTTGATTATTCCCCTTGAGAATATCTTCAGGTTTGAGTGTGTGTGTGTGTGTGTGTGTGTGTGTGTGTAAAATTTTGAACTCCTGTGATTTCTAGTTTTTTTTTTTTTCTGGGTCACTTTACTATTTTTCTGTGCATACTCACTGTTAGAAGAGTCAATGCCACTTGGCCATGCTGTGTCAGTTTGATGGTGCTAATTTCCTTTTCCTTTTTTTTTTCCTCTTTTTTTTTTTTAATCGCCACAGCCTGTTCAACTCAACTGTTATTTGGAGCAGTTATTTTTGTACTTTATCAGTGTGGTGTTTTGTGACCCTGAGGCCATTTGCCAGCTTTCTTTGGAGTTGAGGCAGATGGTTCTAGGTCTCTGGGATTTTCTATACACAGGGTGTTGCTCAGAAGGCTGAAGTTCTTCAGTGTTTAGTTCTGACCTTCTTATCTAACATGGATATTGCTGACTTTCCCCCTTTAATATGGTTTTTTTGTATCAATGATGGTTTTGCTTGTGCTTCTTGGCAAATGCTACTATACACCTCATGGTCAGACCTAGCGCTCAGTGCTGCTTTCTCTGGAAAGCGTACCCAGGGCTCGTCCTCACCTTCTTTGAGGTGGTCTTTTATTCAGCGCTTATGGTTGGCTGTTTCATGTTTCTGGTTGATTGTTCTGCTGCCAATGTTTTGTTCATAAGAAATACTTCTATTTTCCCTGTCTTGCCATGTCTTTGGCTGTCTGGGTATTAGGTAATGATGGCTTCCCATTTTGAGTTCAGAAGGAGACCCTTTGCCGCTACTTGCTGAAGGAATTATGGAAAGTTGGTGTAATTTCTTCCTTAAATTATTGGAAGAATTCTCCAGTGGGTATGGGTGCTTTCTGTTTTACAGGGCCTATTAATTAGTGTCTCTGCTTACTTAATTGACAAAGGACCTATTTTTTTTTTTTCATTCACGAATCTCTCTAGATTGTGTTCTTCAAGGAATTGGTTAATTTCTCTTAGGTCATCAAATTTGTAGGCATATACTTGTTCATTTCCACATTTTCCCTCTTTTCTCTTTGTAGTGCTGGAGATTGAATCTAGCAGGGCTTCAAACATCCAAGTTGAGCACTCTACCTCTGAGTTATAATTCTAGTCCTTTATTATCCTTCTAATGTTTATAGGATCAGCATTGATGTCTACTCATTTATTTCTGAAATCAGCAATTGTGTCTTAATTTACCTCATGAAGGGGTTTATCAATTTCATTGATTTCTTCAACAGATACAAGTTTTTATGTGGTTGTCTTTTTGGGTACTGGTTTATGATATCCAACTTCATTAATTTCTGCTCTAACTTGGATTTCCTCTGCTAGCTTTGGAAGACTACTGATTTTTGTTCTTCTTTATAACATATACATTGAATGTAGGCATGGCTACATTGTAGCCTATAATTTTATAAATTGTATTCTCAGGTTATTGACAATATAAAGCTTTCTTTTGGGACTTCTGTTTCAACCCATATATTATTTAGTTTATTTATTTCTATGAGTATAGTACTGGAGATTAGACACAGAGCCCCACACATGCTAGACAGGCAATCTACCACTGAGATACATCTTAGCCCTTTGCCATTTATTATTCAAACACTTAGTCTTCAAATATTTTGGGGTCTTTCAGCTACATCTCTGTTCTTGATCATTATAGCGACTCGACAGTCCTCTGAGGGCAGACTTAGGGTTTGTGACTTTTAAGGTATGTTTTCTAGTTTATAAAGTGCCTAGCTTGGTGAATGTTCCTTCTGAGTTTAAGAGCATGCTGTCCTCTGTTGATGTATAAAACTTTCTGTAATGTCAGTTGGATCCAGTTGATCAAAAGTGCAGTTGAATTCTGCTGCAACCTTACCCACTCCCCGACTGTCAGGCTCACTAAGTAGTGCGGATACTGTTGTTTCCCACTGTAAGAGTGGGTTCATCCATGTCTTCTGGTGTACCTACTTTTTGAGACAGGGTCTTGCTATGTAGCCCAGGCTAACCTGGAACTCACTATGTAGCCCAGGCTGGCCTCAAACTCCCTCACCTTCCTGCATTTTGGGATTACAAGTGTGCACCATAATGCCCAACAACTATCTAATACTTTTTCCTTTTTTTTTTTGGTGCTTTGTCATGATGCCGATGATTACTAAAGACTGTTTACGTCTTACTGGAGACCTCTGATATTTTATTAATATATAATGTCTCACTTTGTCCCTGACAATAGTCTTAGCTTTGAAGTCAGCTCTGAAATTAACTTGGCTACTCCAGTCTTCTCTTGAGCAGTGTGATTGTGGTAGATCTCTCTTAGCTCTAACACATCCATGTCATTGCTAAAGTAGACTTCTTTGTATATGTGGTGTGTGCATGCACATGTGTGTGCACATGACCATGCGCCCGTGCACACACACGTGTGGAGGCCAGAGGTTGACACTGGGTGTCTTTCTCAATTACGCGCTACCTTATTATAACTATTTTTAAAAGATAGTCTCTCACTAGAAATGGAGCTCACTGATTCAGTTAGATTGGCACCAGCAAGTGCCTGTAATCCTCCTACCTCAGTTTTCCTGGTGCTGGGATTACAAGCCTGCTCATTATGCCTGGCTTTTGTAATGATGTTGGCAGATCCAATTCGGGGACTCAAGCTTAGGTAGTGAGTGCTGTACTGACTAAGCCACCTTCCCAGCATCTTTTTTTCTGAACCAAAGTTAGAGTTTATTAAAAGTTTTTATTATAGATTTAAGCACAGGTATTAATAGAGAGAGAGAGGTACTTAGGAAAATGATAATACACAGGTAAGACATGGGTGTGGTCTTCTCTAAAGAGTGAGCCACCTACAGTGGACCTTTTCAGGTAATGTGTCATTGAATATATTTTTAAAATATTTTGATGGTAACAGTCTTTTAATTGGCATATTTAGACAATTGGCATTTAGTCATATAACAATTAAAATAAACTGTTTTGTTATTTTTAACTTACTTCTCTCCGCCCTATGTTTCCCTTTTCTGCCACTTCTTCCTTTCTTATGATTAAGGCAAGCTTTTCCATAACTTCTATAATCCATTTTTAACTTTTGAATGTATCAAGTATACTTTACAATTTAAAGTAACAGTTCTCCACTTGCATTCCCACTGATTTAAGCCCACATTCAGAGAAGACTGGACCACGATTTAGGTAGTAATAGCAGTTTCCAAATTCGTCCCCTCTCCTTTTTCTTAGAAAAATCTTGGATTTGAATGGCCCATTTCACACAGAATGGTGTCATCTCATCTTCCTTTCAATATCGTTGGTCACTCTCATCTACTTAGTATGTGCCAGGTACTGGGCTAACCCATTTACACGAATTACCCCATCTGAACGTTACAGGACACAACTGTTCTTATTCTGTGTCACATACAGGGGAAAAGAGAGCTCTGTAACATCACCCTGACAATCACACAGCCAGTCAGTGGGAGAGCCTTGACTGGACCCAGGGGGCTTAGTTCAACTCGCAGCCCCCCGGGATCTATATCTCCATTCCTGCCAAGAGCTAGTAATACAACCAATTCTAGGAGAAAATAAAAACTAGAAAACTCTGGCTTTTTGCTCTATATCTTTGCTTTGCATACGCCGTTCATTTCCAAAGCCACGGTACCTTGTCCCTTGCCGTGCCGGTTTACACCTTGGAATTAGCTTAGAAGCTTCCAATTTTGATAGCTGTGACTTTTGAATCAATAGTGCTGCAGAAAGCTAGAGATACCATATACAGTATCTATTTGAAGGGATAAAAGTGTTCAGAAGACAGCAAAAATATTTGCTTGAGGTTTTTAGGGTTAGTAAGTTTCCGGTATAATGTATTTCTCTTGTTTGACATGTGCCTCTTGTATTACCGGCCATGCCAGTTTTTTGCCTGTCTTTAGCTGCTGAAGCAGGTCTCATCAGCACTTGGGTCTCGATGACCATGAAAAGGCATGAAAGCCAGGAGAACCTCTTCTCTTTGTAAAGGGTGTTTTCTGATGTGGAAGCAGGTGCAGAGCTGCCTGGAACATGCCTGGAACATGCTTTGGTTTGAACTGTGATTTCCTTATTTGAATAAAGCTTGAACCCACTGCAGCGCTGTTTGTCAAAGGGTGTTTTCCAAGAGCCTGTGAAGCAGGCGTGTCCTGGCACTGCTCTCCAGCGACTTCCCACTCACAGCTGCTAATTGCTTTGGTCCTAGTGCTTGAGTTCCTTTCAGTGTATTTTCTTAAACTGGGGACTAGTCTTTCTTCACTCTTCCTCCCCCATCCCCAGGCCTGGGGATACATTGCAGCATATTCGAACACGTCATCGTCTTAACGACGCAGCAGCTGGTCAGCCACTAGGGCGAGAGCAGTGGTTGTAAATCGTCTCTGGGTCTGAGAAAGTAACTCCTGACTCTCATGGTCATTGCAGGGCTGCAATCAAGAAAAGCGAATTCCTGTGAGAGGTTTGAAACACTTCATGTGTTTCTGAGCCCAGCAAGTAGTAAGAGCGGGTAGGCCTCCTGCTTCACCGAGCTCACAGCGCACACCCTGGTGGACAGGGTACGGGATTGTTAAAGTAGGGATGCTGTAGCCGCTGACTGGGTTCTCCTTTTTCTTGTAGATAAACTCAAGGTTTCCAGGTTTTGATTAAACCTCAACATTTCTACTGGTAGATGCCCAGGCCTTCAGAGTGCCACATGTGCCAAGTTCCTAGTAAAAACATCGGTGCTGTGCTCATAGTTAGTATGCAACCTGCGAACGGGTTACCACATACCTGTACTTCACTTAGTGGCTATCATTGGCCATTGGAGCCTTCAGGCATGCCTAAACTCTGGCTTTAATGCTTTAGTGGTTTTGGGAGAATAAAAGGAATCTTCCTTGAAGGTCTTTTCTACTGATGGAGTAAGTAAGTACTCCTCTACTTTAAAAATGGAATCAAAAAAGACAAAGATGCCCAGAACAAACTACATGTGCTCAGGTACGGTTAGAAGACATGGGAAAGGTTACCTGGAGAATGCAAATGCAAGCCACAGATTAGTCATCAAGCAAATAGGATTTCCTTGGAGTGGAATGGTAGGGTAGGAAAAAAAATACAGGGCACAGATTAGAAGGCGTGCTAATGGTTAAGGAAGGCGTTGGCTCAATTCGTGTCTTAGAAGCAGAGGTAAAAATGGGATGGTTTTAATCAGAAATGTGTCCGAGCTGGGATAAATGCTTTTCCACCGGACTCTTGGCCTTATTTGAAGTCATTTTCTTTATGTTTAATGGCCCCTCAGTGTTCCCAGGAAGAAGACGACTTCTTTTCCCCTAAGACTTTCTTGCACCGAGTCTCGCTGCTGCCTGAGCGCTCTTCCTCACACCCTGCTTCGTTTCATCCTTCCATAGATTTGAGAGAGGGTTCACTAGGGCAGACTAGACCCTCCCTGGTGGCCCAGCAGAGGCTTCTGCACTGACTCCGGCTGGTGAGGAGCTCGCCTTGCTCACCTGCCCGTGAGCTGTCTTATCCCCATCTTCTCTCCCACGCCTGGCGACGACAGTGACCGAAACTATTGGAAGGCTGCACTGTCCTCAGAGCTGAGGTCACCAAGCTTCTTTCCATGTAGAAGACGGGCTAGTCTATCCAAGGGCTGGGAAAGGGCCCCCCAGAGCCTGGCTCTTGCCAATCCTGCCCCATAGAGAACACTGAACCTGTAGGGTTATCAGTTCGAGAATATTACCACTTGGTCAGAAAAATTTCTGTGGGTAACTTACTTGAGAGGTTGAGGAGAAAAAAAAAGGCCTCCCGTGCCACTAAACCTCTGGCATGAGCCAGTCCCTGACTCTGTATTGCAGCCATTGTGGCCACTGAAGTTTATTCAGCCATGTATCCATGTGTTTAGAGCTTCAACCTATTTATAATCTTGGATGTGGACAGTCCATGATAGGTGTTTTTTTGACTCACTTAATATCTGTGTTTTATTTTTCTTCAGTCCAGAATTCATGTCTATCATGCCCTAGACATTCTAGGGAACAGGAAACTCTCTTTTGTAATTCACATTCTCTTGGGTGACTGTAGTCTCAGGACCCACAGGAGGCAGGCTTCAATATCTGGAACAGCAAACTGGTTGGTTCATCAGAATATTGCCACTTGAGGGGCGCTCATTCACGAATGCAGATGCTTAAATACTCGGCAGTCTTGTTTTTCTTTTTGGATCGGTTTGGCAAGGTGGTTTTAGGTGGTGGTGGTTGGTGCCGATAAGTAGGGCTTGACTGGGCCTGGTGGAGTTTAGAAGTCAGGGAAGCTTGCTGGTTTAGTTGGTGAAGCAGATCCGGGGTTGGAGCTGTCAGGGATGGGTTTTTCCAGGGTAGTCTGTATTGACTACAGTTCCCATGGCTATGATGAAATACTCAACAGTTTAAACAAGATGTGGTTTATTTTGACTTGTGGCTTTCCAGCAAGGTAGTGGACACATGGGTCAGGAGCCGCTTTTCTTTTTTAAGTGGCTGTGGAGCTGGGGTATAAACCTCAATTCCTGCCTCTCCCCACGAGAAGCTTCTAGTTAGGCCCTACACCCTAAAGGTTCTATAGTTTCCCAAACAGCACTGGCAGCTGGGGACCAGTTGTTCAAACACATGATATATGGGATATTTTTACCCAGATATTTCTGGAGCAGACTGGCTTGGTTTGAAGGTGCAATCTCGGTATCATTCACATCTTTTGCAAGGTATGGCGTCTGTACAATTTCTCAGCGTATGGTTGGTTGTACTTAAGACTATAGAAGAGTTTGTATGGTTGTGGTTCCTGTGGTTATTTCTCCTTCCGTCTTTGGGATTAACATTTAAAGTTCTCCAGTGAGAACAAGACCCCAACCACCCAAGGTCAGAAATTCAGAAGCGGGGACCCTTCTTCTGGTCCTCTGGGACTGTAAAGCTGCTCCCTGCAAAGGTGTTCCCTAAGGTGTGCACCTTGAAAATATCCCAAGGCCCTTAGGCACACCATTTGTCTACCAAAAAAAAAAAAAAAAAAAAGGAAACAGCAAGCACTCCCCCCCCCCCCTTTTCTATAGAGGCCTCCTTTGGTAAATCATGAAGGCTTTTTGAATTTTTTTCTGTGGCATTTGGTTTCTGGTTTTGTTCTGGTCCTGTGAGATCCCAATCTGGGGATGTGGAGGTTCTGACTAGGCCTGGCATTCCTGCGTCCAGGGTAAAAGGAGATGTCCCTGCGGTCCACAGAGTTAATTGAAAGTTCAGCCAGAACCATCAGGGTTTTCTTTCTTTTTTCTTTTTTTTATGGCTTGCCTTGGGACCCCAAGGATTCCCTGGTGATCCCGGGGGCTGAGAAAATCAGAGAGGCCTGACATCTGAGTACCCAATGGCAGGGTTTTAGTCCTACAACACTGGGGGCCAAGCAGAGGGTTTAGAGAGGCCCAGGGTGGGACATCAGGCACTCTAGGAGCTAAGGAAAGGCACAACCTAACCAGTTCTATTGGGTAAATGCGACACTGAGGAAGAATCTGGGCTGTGCAGGGAGGCGACTGAAAGCAGCCTCTTTCGCAGAAAATGTCTTTGTCAAATTGGTGAACCCCTGAATGACCCCTATGACTGCCTCTGTTGCAATTTTTGCCTTGTGTCCTGTTTTGCGCTTTGCATGTCTGTGTGCTTGCCACCTGGGGTGAGTTCTATGGATTGGTTTCATGTGTTTTCTGAGCCAGTTACAGGTGCACTAGGGAGCTAGACCAAGTTCTAGCTGCTTCCACTCCCACACTGCCAAGCTGAAGCAATGCTGGCACCCTCCTGCCCCCGCCCCCCGACATTCCATTCCGTGTACATCTTTTGTTCACTCCACCTGCCCAGGCCCAAATCCACTGCTTCTGCTTGCCATGGCTGCTTTGATGGCCAAGGCTCAGAATTCCTGATCCCTAAGCTTTCTGTCACTGGGTTAAGTTTAGCAGAGATTAAAATGCCTTTTGGATATGGGTAATGTCTAAGACTAATTGTTTAATTTCTTAAAACTTTTGCTAAGATATCAGCTTTATACCTGTAAAACTATTATATGAGCTTCCTGTACCTCAGGATTTATAAGTTTATTGGATATGGTTCAAGATCTATAGAAGTCATAAAAGTTTTCTTAAAACTTATAACACAAAGTTAATAGAAGACGACATAGGTAATCTTAAATGACCCAAATCCATCGATGTCTATAGTTCTGGGAAAATCTTCAAATGTGCAGGTAACCTTGCTCTTCAACCCCTGTTGTTCTGCTTCGTACTGTTTTTGTTAGATGAACTGTTAGCCCAAAACATGGTCTTTATACTTATAGGCTCACCCTGAGAAAGGCTCAAGGCTACACTGGAATCCTGAACACCCAGAGTAATCATTGGCCAAGTGGAGCAAGGGTCAGGGTCATGACTACCACTCACCAGAAACTGGGATCTTCCTGTCTTATGATACAACGAGACAAGGACCTAAGCAGCCTGACAGAGAGCCTGTAGAATGCCTCTCCTTACCTAAGGTCTATTCGGGCTAATGGAGACTGACTTAAGGATGGATGTCTAGCTTCCTTTTCTTTGCTAATTTTGTTAAACTTTAGCTATTTTGATAGAGTCATACAAGAAATGATGATATTCTGAAAAGCTGTCCATTTTCCTATGGACTGTAGTTATATTTTAAATTTTATTTTGATGCTAAAACAGCTTCAATTTAAGAATTGTATTTTTTAAAGGCTAAACTTAACAGGGATAAAACTACAGAATCCTCATAAAAGCTACTAACTTGTTGTAAATTGTTAAAGACAATTAAAACATGTAGATTAATAGTCACCTTATCTTTTAACATAATTTTTAAAATTGATTCTTTGGGAGTTTCACATCATGCACCCCAATTCTGCTAATTACCCAGTCCTTCCAGATCTTCCTCCCACCCCTTTGGTGTCTCCCCCCAAAGAAAATTAAAAAATATTACAAACAAAGCAAAATAAACAAAAATATCATTTTGTTCCCGTCTTTCCTGACTCTCCATTGCCTCTTCATCTTAGTGGAGCTACAGTGCGTCACTCAGTTTACCCTTTTGTTCACTCAGGTTTACTTGCAAATGTTCATTATAATGAGTTGTTGGTTTGGTTCAAGGCCTCTGGTTTCTAATACACCGTCAATACTGTATTCTTGCTGAAACTCCTCCAGAGTCATGGAGATCCGGTGGCTATGGTTCCACAGCACTAGTCCATTCATGCACTCTGAGGGGTCATAGAAGTGGTAGATGTTGGGGTGAGCCAACTCAAAGCCCTGGATGTGGGTCTGGGTAGTAGCTGATTTGGTCAGTTCTGTCTACTGGGGTAGTTCCCCACTCAGGTGAGGGGCAGAACCAGCTCTTCTATGCCCATGCCATATCAGGGCTAGCCCTCCCACGCCCATGGTGAGGTGGTGTAGGAGGTTCTTCTGTTTATGTGTTGCTTTCATTGGTTAATCAATAAACTGCTTGGCCTTATAGGGCAGAACTTAGATAGGCGGAGAAGACAGAAAAGAATGCTGGGAAGAAGGGCAGAGTGAGAGACACCATGGATCTCCTGCCTGAGACAGACTCTGGTTAGAATCTTGCCAGTAAGCCACAGTCACGTGGTGATACACAGATTAATAGAAAAGGGTTAATTTAAGATGTAAGAGTTAGCCAATAAGAAACTAGAGCTAATGGGCCAAGCAGTGCTTTAATTAATACAGTTTTTGTGTGGTTATTTTGGGTGTAAGCTAGCCGGGCAGCTGGGCAGCCGGGACAGAATAAGGGCCCCCTCCTCAGGCAACAGTGAGGGGTAGAACCATTTCTTCTGAGTGTGGGGTCAGCTCTTCTGCTGCAGTGGCCACTGAGGGGCAGGTCCATCTCTCTCAGGGTCAGTGAAGGGTGGTGCCAACTAGGCATGACCCTCCGATTTCTACAGGCATGGTTTCTATGGCTCCCTGTGGTAACAAGGGCCATGGAGATCTACACAGACCCCAACTGCAGCAGGACCATGGACCCAGACGTGGCCCTTGGTAGCAGCTCAGACCTGGATGTCACCATGGTCCCAGTGGCCACCCAGATCAGTATGGCCCCAGTGGCAGCATGGCCCATGGACACCAACATGGCCGCAGGTGGTAGCCAAGACCCCAGGCATCTGTGAGGCTTTTGGTGGCAACACAGGTCATAGACATCAACACAGACCCGGGTTTCAGTAGCACCACAGGCCCAGACAAGGCTCTTGGCTGTAGCTCAGGCCAGATGTCACTGTGGCCATGGGCGGCAGCACAGGCCACTCAGATCGGTATGGCACAACTGTAGTGTTATAGAATCTTTGTTTAACTGTACAAAGATGGGTTGCTTTTGTTTAACTGGACCATGAATGTTAGCACATACCTTGGCTTGGGTAAAACCACAGACCCAGATATGGCCTTAGGCAGCAACCTGGCCCAGATGTCATCATGGCCCTGAGTGTCAAGCAGGCTACCACCATCAGCCTGTTCCTCACTGATTTTGCTTCTTCAGTTCCATCTCTTTTCACAGCACATGAACTGGCACACTTCTCTTCCTCTCCCATATCTCCACCATACATTTACTTACCATGATGGCACTGACCCATCCGGCACTTTGCAGCCTTGCCTGTGGATGTCTGTCTCCAGTCAGTCAGCCCAGCCTGACCGTTACCTTATAAATGATCAGGTTTTTGTGAATGTAATTCATTTACAGGGACAAGCTTTTTTTTTTTTTGCCTTCTGTATGTGTTTTCAAGGCTAAACCTAGAACAACCAACTAAAAACAAAGTTTGTTTAAAATCAAATCTATTTAATAGACAGCCCTCAAAACTTTTCTGAGATATTCTGAATATGGCACTTAAAATGTTTAATGGAAAAATTACTATGACAGAGGTCCTAACTCCTATCAGAAATCCTAAGGTCTCCAAAGAAGACAGTGGGGGCATGATGACTCCACCTGAATTGTGGTAATGCTGACCACTGGGCAAAACTGCCCCGTGCCTCACCTGCTGCCAGGGCTCTGCACAAACTATAAACCCTGGAGAATTGACTGTCCTACTCTGCCTTGTCAAAGTAAGGCCAGTCCCCCAGGTTCCTCCCCGACAGGAAAAATCTCTCACACGTGGGCCTGGCAGTCAAAACCCAATGTTGTCCTGTATGACAGCCAAAGACCTACGACCACTGCTCCCAGTTCTGCCGTTAAGACTGCTGGAGCCTAGGACAACAGTTTAAGTAATGGGCAAGTCTCTGTCATTCTAATTGATACATAGGTCATTTGGATTATATTTCCTGCTATAATTTATCCCTTTCAGATCTCTGATGGTGTAGACAGCTTACTGTAGCTTCATCAATTTAGCAGCAGCTGCCCGGCCAAAGAATTTCATATATAAAAACCAGGCCCTACTTTTCTAGAGTTATTAGGTCACTTGATAAAAAGGACAAATGTACAGACAGGTTTGCCTACTAACAGGCTTCATATTGAAAGATAAACAGGTTTAAGTTGCAGCTTTTACTATTTAAAGGAATCTTGCTTTATATATATATTTAGATAAAAACTTTAAGGATTATATAGATTGCAAAGGTATACAAATAATTTAAATTATAAACATCTAAGGATATAAATTTAAATGAGAGTATCTAAAATGACTTAAGGTATATAAATACAAGTGATATATTGTTATACTGAGATTTAAAAGATTCAAAGCATTAACATTAATCAATGGAGTTCTGATAAGCTAATAAAGCACTATCATTAGTCACTACTATTATCAGTCACAAGCCCATGATTTTAATGTAAGCTTCAGAGAGCCAGAAAAAAAAAACATAAGACTTAGATTCTCCTCTTACAAGTCAAATGGACTCCAGATTAATACTCCTGTCAATCAGTAGCCTAAATTTCTCACCCATTTTCCTGAGGGGGAAGCCACAAATATGAAAGTTTCCTTTAAATTCTTTAACTTCTATCCCTAGTTGGTATGTTTCTTGACAAGAGTTTCACTCAACTGGTAGACACTATTCAGGCATCAACTACAGACAACAAACTGTTCCAAAGTTGGTCAACACCATGCTGGCCTCAAGTGGTACTACAAAACCAGAAAGCCCTGGACTTGCTGAAAGCTGATGTAAATCAGTCCAGTTAATGTGATTGCTCCTGTAAATGGAGTCTCTGCTTTGGTTTCCCAGCTGCCCAGACATGAATAATCACACAGACACTATATTAATTACAACACTGTTTGGCCTATTAGCCCAGGCTTCTTATTAAATAGCTTTTACATCTTGAATTAACACATTTCTATTATTTTATATTTTACCATGAGGCTCATAGTTTGTCACCTCTTGCTTCTTGGGTGGCTACATGGTGTATGCTTGACTCTGCCTTTTTTCCTCCACTATCTCTGCTTAGATTTCCCACCTTGCTATATTCTGCCCTACCATAGGCCAAAGAAGCCTCTTTATTAACCAATGGTATTAAAACATATTCACATAATACATATTCAAAACATACGGAGGAGAGTTCCACATCATCTCCCCTTTTCTGTCTAAATAAAAAGGAAGGTTTTAACATTAACATAGTAAAATTACATATAACAAAATAGGTATCAAGTAAGAATTACAGTTATAATATTTGTGAGTCTTAAGTTTCATATCCAATTTATCTTTTATCATAACTAAGGAAAACTATATAACTACCTGTCTTTAACTCCATCAAAGACCCCAGAAGGATATAATATTGCCTGTAAACAGGAAGTGCTTTGTAAACAACTTTCAAAACTCTAGAATTGACAGAGACATCTTTCTGTCTAGACAATTACCCAAAGTTCTTCTGTAACATTGGGGCATCCAATCTTCAGCCTACAGGCTCATAGTATCCAGCAGACTTTTCCTTGGAGCAGGAAACCTGAAAGACTGTTTCACCTATTGACAGTTTGTCAGTCACTTTCTTCTGTGTCTTGCTTAATATATGGTAGACTCTTTCATGAAACAGGAACCCTGAAGGACTGTCTCACCTTTAGGCAAGTTCAGCAGTCATTTTTCTGTGGGTCCTGCAAGTCCAGTTCATACAGCATACCATCAAGCAGTCCATGTAAGAGCATTTTCTTGCTCAAATGGCTAGCAACCTCCATAAAAAGACTCTTTGATGCCCATCATCCTTTTGAATTAATTGGTGCTGACAGAAGCAGGCATAGGCCAAAGCAGCTTCTTTATTAACCAGTGGTAATAAAACATATTCACAGCATACAGAGGGGAATCTCACCTCATGCTCCCTGATTCTTCATATGGTCAGCAAATCATACGCTTCTGATGAATGTCCTATTGCCCCAATTCTCTTCTAGCCTTTGACTACTATTTCAGCCTTCATGGGCCTTAACAGTGGCGTCCTAATTTCAACAAGAAGTAGTTACAGAGGAGAGTATATTATCCCTTGTCCTCAGTGAAGGGCTTGAATATTAAGTTCGAGGAAATGCCCTGGCAATCAAGACAAAATGGTTAACCATGATTATAAGGTCTTAAAATATTTATTCCATTTATGCTAACCAAACATGTATAATTTATGAAAGAACAATGTATGTTTTGAGGCATTATGCCCCCCCCCATAAAGAATGGTAAGACCCTATCAAGGATTTGACAGGGCTACATAAGACAAGGCAGGAATGAAGAACCAGCTGGCCTCCATCTTAGGCTTAAAAGTCATCTTATAGTAAAGAAAAACTAGGTTCATTCCCACTACGATTGAACCTTTGTTTCTCAAGGACTGAGTTACACCCTACTTGTAACTTTAGCTACAAGTGATTCTGTACTCCCTGTTCCAGGAATTACAATTATGTCTTTGTTTCAAAAAGTTTACTATAACCATCTTGCAGCCCTACCTCTGTTTCTAAAGGCTGTATGACCACCTATGACTACCTTTTATGATTACCTGTTATTATTTCCTTGTTTTGCCCATGTCTTTGTTTCACGAGGGACGAACTTGTTAAACTTATGTTCTGCTCTATTTTGCTGACAAATCGTCAATTTGGAACCTCCCTACCCCTGATCTATAAAATAGTCTTGCCTTCTTTTTTTTTTAGGGGTGCAATGAACTTTATTGATGGTATTCAAGAGAGTAGGGCTCCCCAAGCCCCCTCCTGCTATTCTGGGGGTCTGGGATGGAAACTGTGAGGGAGATGCTCAGTGTCAAGGGTTAGTTAGGACAGGGACTGCTCAGCAGCCGAGGACCTATCTCTTGCAGTGTCCTTGCTGGGATGGGTGGTCCAGGGCGGGCTTCTTACTCCTTGGAGGCCATGTAGGCCATGAGGTCCACCACTCTGTTGCTGTAGCCGAATTCATTGTCGTACCAGGAAATGAGCTTTACAAAGTTGTCATTGAGAGCAATGCCAGCCCCAGCATCAAAGGTGGAAGAGTGGGAGTCACTGTTAAAGTCAGAGGAGACGACCTGGTCCTCAGTGTAGCCCAGGATGCCCTTTAGTGGGCCCTCGGATGCCTGCTTCACCACCTTCTTGATGTCATCATACTTGGTAGCTTTCTCCAGGCGGCATGTCAGATCCATGACGGACACATTGGGGGTAGGAACGCGGAAGGCCATGCCCGTGAGCTTCCCGTTCAGCTCTGGGATGACTTTTCCCACAGCCTTGGCAGCGCCAGTGGACTCAGGGATGATGTTCTGGGCAGCACCACGGCCATCTCGCCACAGCTTCCCAGAGGGGCCATCCACAGTCTTCTGGGTGGCTGTGATGGCATGGACTGTTGTCATGAGTCCTTCCACGATGCCAAAGTTGTCATGGATGACCTTGGCCAACAAGGCTAAGCAGTTGGTGGTGCAGGAAGAGTTGTTGACAATCTTGAGGGAATTGTCATACTTGTCATGGTTCACACCCATCACAAACATGGGGGCATCGGCAGAAGGGGCAGAGATGATGACCCTCTTGGCCCCACCCTTCAAGTGGGCCCCAGCCTTCTCCATGGTGGTGAAGACACCTGTAGACTCCACAACATACCCCGCGCTGGCGTCCCCCCACTTGATGTTGGCAGGATCTGGAAGATGGTGATGGCCTTCCCATTGATGACAAGCTTCCCATTCTCAGCCTTAACTGCGCCTTTGAACTTGCCATGGGTGGAGTCATACTGGAACATGTAGACCATGTAGTTGAGGTCGATGAAAGGGTCATTGATGGCAACAACGTCCACTTTGCCAGAAGTGAAGGCAGCCCTGGTAACCAGGCGTCCAATACGGCCAAATTCGTTCACTCCGACCTTCACCATCGTGTCTCTGGAACGAGGCTGGCACTGCACGAAAAGAAGCGGCTGTCTCTAGAACAGGGAGGAGCAGAGAGCCAGTCTTGCCTTCTTCACATTGAATGCTGACCTCTTGAACCCTGCCTTAGTGGGAGGCAACCCATGTACATGCACACAAAAGCTTGCTTTAATTAATTGTTTGCTTTAATTTGGCCATGATGATTTGGGTTGGTAGTCTTTTCCTCCCATCTTTGAGATTAATTATATATTGGAAGTCACTTGAGTTTCTATGCACACAGATTTTTCTTTTAATATTCTTTTTTTTTTTGTAGATTTTCCTGAGCTGTCAGTTCTTGGTGAGGCAGAAACTAAGCAACACTGTTTTAGACATGGGGTACTGTAGCATTTGGAGTGAGAATAACTCCCATAGGCTCAGATAGTAAGTTGGTGGCATTTTTTGGGGGAGAGGTTTAGGTAGTGTGACCTTGCTAAAGGAGACGTGGGCCAGTGGGATCCTACATTGAGAGTGTAAGTCACATACCACTTTGTTGCTTCCCGTTAGTTCTCAAACTCAGGACAAGGGACTAACTGAAGTAGTGTCTATTAACATATCAAAGCTGATGGTGGCTGCCAGGTTCTCTCAGGATCCCTTACTCCCTACCTGTTATAGGGTCCTCCTGGCTGGCATACCCTGCCCTCTACCTACCCTAAACTTCTCCAGTCCAGTGACTGGGCTTTCCCTTCCTCCAGATTCTCTGATTCTTATATGACCCACCCATTTTGACAATGTTGATACTTTTGGCCCTTTTCTGCCTTTCGGTCTTTTGGCCATCACTCCAGGCCTTCTCATCTCCCACCTCTCCTCACATGGCCCAGCTCAGTCTTGTGATCATGACCACTTTGTACTCTCACAGATGCCTGTGTCTGTTTTCTCCTTTATATCTCTAATAAAAACCCTAACTCCTTAGGAGTAGTCATAACCTCCCCCTCCCTTAAATTCACTGTTCACACTCTGTTTTGTGTTCGCCTTTGAAGATAAGAACTCTTGGCTTCCTGTTCCTGTCACCATGGTTGCTGCTTGCTACCATGCCTCTGCCCTGCCATGAGGAACACTTACCCTCTGGAACTGTGAGCCCAAATAAACTGTATCTTCCATGAGTTGCTTCTGGCAATGAGGTTTTTTTCATAGCAACTGAAAAGTAACTAATATAGGTTTACACATTTGAATACGGCAAAGCTTGCAAACACAAAGGGATCTGTTATGAAGTTTGTGACCCCTAGGGAAAGACCACAGGCTTAATTCAATTATAATTAAAAATATGTATTGCATAACTGCCAGCAATACAAACAACCTCTGAGTCAAATTTGAGATTGCCTTGAAGGAGGGGTATGAGGAAGGATGCTTAAGGGGAAAACCACGTGAAGAACTTCCATCTCTATGCAATTAAGTAAAAATTGTTCTGATTTGCCAAGTTCAGTGATTAAGGCAACACAAAACAATCTTTGAGTATCTGCATGAGCAAGTTACAGAAGCAAAAAAATAAGCAGCCATATCATAACAAGTAGATAGTCACATCTGTATATTTTTTGGGTCAGAGGGAGGGTCAGTGAATCAGGGTTATAGGGAACTTATCTTCCAGGGATTGGAATCAGAGATTAAAAAAAATGGAGTTTCTTTATCCCTAACAGATCCTGACCAAATTATATCGCCAATTTTCAAGTCAGGATCTAAAAATAAACCAGAGAACATACTTCATCAGCAGAACATCATAGGCTATCAACCAAAAGCCGAGTTTTACAATTTCTTTATTTTTCTGGTGTTTATCCCAAAGATGTAGGGAGAAAGACCATTGACTCAAATCAACGTGGCCAAATTAATGAAAGCAAGCCTTTTCTTTTTCAGGTAATGGGCTGCTTTAGGGAATTCAGGTGGGGTTCAAGAGGTCAACACTTGACAAAGGCAAGAAATAAGTGTTTTTATAGCTCATGGATAGTGGTGGGGTTTCCAAATGGGCTGGGGTTACAGAAACAGGACATAATAAGGTGGTCATAATAGCAGGTGGTCATAATAGCCTTTTGAAACAAAGGTAAAGTTGCAAGATTGTCATAACCACCTCCTGAAACAAAGGCTCGGGTGCAGGTGGCCACAACTACTTTTTGAAACAAAGACATGGTTATGTTTCTTGGAACAGGCAGCACAGAACCATTTGTAGTTAAGGCTCCAGATGGGGCATAGTCCAATCTTTGAGAAACAGATTTACTCATAAACAGGAACTAGCCTAGTTTGTATTATAAGATGGCTTTTAAATCTAAGACAGAGGCAGCTAGTTCATCACCAGGTCTTGTCAAAACATTAAAAATTCAGGAATAACTTGTGGCGATTAAGTATAACTTTCTTCCCATAAGGGCACCTGGCCCCGCTTAGAGCTGTGTTTACAGAGACCTAATTCTCTTGATAACTACTGTGGGGTCCATTTTGTGAAATTCTTTGTTTAGGAGATGTGTAACTCTGGTGTTTCTGCCCAGACTTGTAGTGCTCAGAACCGCATATAATACAGAGTCTCTCATGTAGTTCAGCTTACTCCCAGCTCTAAATGATGTTTTTCTCTTCCTGAATTGTGTTTCTGAGAGAGTAAATGGACTGTCCAAGATAGCTTTAGGAAGGGAAGAGGACAGATGGCACACAAGCGCAGTCTGCTAGAATCTCCAAGGAACCAATTGGAGAAATTGGATAACAGTATCAGAGGCGCTGGGTGGCAGCTGAAAACCTCTATGAAAGTGAAACCTTATGAAGCAGAACTGGAAAGAAATCCAGAGTTTGTTCCAGAGGGTCTGGAGAGCTTTCCTCTTAGTGAGAAAGAGTAACCAGAGAAGGCAGTTTGGAATATAGAGAGCCCTTTATTTAGAAAAGTCTGCTTCCGCTTTTATTCAGAGAGCAGGCTCTGGACACAAAGAATTCTTAGCCTCAAGTGAAGCAGGGCAGGGTTTTCGATGTAAAAAAAGATGCAAACACATCACAGCTGGTACAGTCCTTTGTGATCTAGGAAGTGATGTCTTCCCCGAGCATGAGAAAAAGGTCAGGCTCTGCTGGGGTCTCCTAAGTGTCAGAGTTAGTTGTGGGCCCAGAGAAGGGGTTTTTGGCTCCTGCTGGACCTGGAGAGGAGGGAAGAATTGAGTTCCTGGGCCAAAGGGGTACAGGAAGGTATGCTGTTGCCTGCTTTGGATAGTGAACAGCCCCTCCCCCCGGCCCAGTCATATATAATTTTATTCCTTAGGTATATCTGACAATCAAAGCATAGGAGGTTGTTTACCTGTAAGTATATGAAGGATTTATTGTAAAACATGATGACTATACTTAAGAAACCATGCATTGCATATCTGGAATATTCTCAATTCCAAGACATATACTGTCAGGCAGTGAGCAAGCATGTTGCTCAACTTGATTTAGCCATTCTATAATGTGCATGTACCAAAACAAAGTTTTATTAGATAATTTAAAAATATTAAAAATATAATTAAAAAGTAGTTTGAGTGGAAGTACCCTGCATGAGTAGATTATGCTCTTGCCAGGAGTCAAAGGTCATCAAGTAAAAATCTCGTGTCAGATATGGGGATACTGTATGCCTGGGAGACAGTAAAAAAGGGGTCAACATATCTGCTCCATGATATGGTTAAGGTTTTTAATTGTAGCTATGAGAGAAGATCCAGAGACACCTGGAAGAGTCGAGCAGAGAGGGGTAGAGAGGGAGAGGGAGGGAGTGAACATGGTCATAGACTAGACATGGAGAGGCATAGTGAAGTGGAAAAGCAGGAGAGAATTGTGGGGTTAGCAAGATAGCGAGAGAGAGAGAGAGAGAGAGAGAGAGAGAGAGAGAGAGAGAGAGAGAAAGAGAGAGAGAGAGACTGAGGAAGAGAGAGACGGAGGGAGGGAGGAAGTATGAGAACAGCTGGGGTTAGAAGCATGAATAGCTGTGGAGGAGGGAAGCCCATGAGCTGGAGGAAGTTTAGGCTAACAGAGGAGGCGAGAAGTACAAGAATGCTAGTGTGGGCTGTGAAATGTGGAACAGGCGCTCGTGGATAAGGACTGAGGGAATCCGGAGGCTGACCACATGGACTTGAGGACTTGACTCTGCAGCCACAGGTACACGCCAGTGAAGAGTTCTGTGTTTCTTCTGTCAGAGGTGAGGAAAATGGCACTTTTTTTGGCCGGTGGGAACCAGCTTCACAAGTTCCTGAGGAATGCTGGCTTTTATCTACCCGCCAGAAATCCTATAGTTCAGTCTGAGCTCATTTCTCATATTTGGACAGTCTGAGATCTAACATATATCCCTACGAATGATTGACCGGGAAGTCGCTAATGCTCTTCAAACAATACAAGCTATCTCTGTTGCTCTTGGTCACCCACCTGCAGTGTGTGGTAAGACTCTATTGACGGAGGTACCACATACTTTTTACCACAGAGAGAAAGCAGACTGGAACGGGCCTGAAAACCTCCTTCTTGTTTGCTAGCTTTCACAGTGCCAGAAGGTGCCATGCAGGCTTCTGGGAAAGAAAAGCCATCAGAATGGTCTTATCCAGCAGATGATCCTGCGTGCCACAGCACTGGTCCACTGGTGCAACGGTGGGTTGCATAAATGTTATGTGGGCAACCAATCATTTTCTGGCAAACCTAGCCAAAAACTCATGGCTGGGGAGGTCATAAGACCCAGGAGGAAACCTACTATTATTGTTTTGCTAACTGGTTATATGGTCAAGCTACATTATTAATACTTATGCTTATTAAGATAGGAGGGGAGATGTGAGGAACTGGGAGGAGTAGAGGAAGGGAAATCATAATCAGAATTGTAGCAAAGAGGTGCGGGCTGCTTTTCATCCCATCTGGCTCCCCGCCACCCGGCTAGCTTATTTCCGAAATAATTACACAGAAACTGTATTCATTTAAACACTGCCTGGCCCATTAGCTCTAGCTTCTTACTGGCTAACCCTTGATTAACCCATTTCTATCAATGTGTATCACCATTGATACACATTGGCTTACCGGCATGAGTCTAACCAGCATCTATCTTGGGCAGGAGAATCATGGCATCTGCCACATTTCCCTTCTTCCCAGCATTCTGTTCTGTCTCCTCTGCCCACCTAAGGGCTGACCTATCAAAAGGCCAAGGCAGTTTTCTTTATTCAACCAATTAAAGCAACACATAGAAAGAAGACCCTCCTACACCACAGAATATATTACATGAGAAAGAAAGCTATTTTCAATGAAAGGAAAACAAATACGTACATTTATACTAATAGTCTAGCGCTGCTCATCTTTGTCAGAGGAGCTTCTTGTGGCACTGGGTAAGAAGAGTTAAAATACATAGACTCCCAACTGGCCAAAGTGTTAGAAATAAGTGACTGTTGAGTGCTCAGTCTTAAGTAGGACATCTGTATCATCCACCTTACCCAAGGCTCAGGCAATATTATAAAAGACAGAGTTAAAAGGATATAAGAGCTAGAACATGGGAGCATGCTTTTTAAAGATCTGTCTTCTGCATGGGATGTGATCACTGGACTCATGAAATCACAGCAGTTGTGGCTAGCTTCTAGGACCTGCACAAGAAGGAGCCTGCCACCATTACAGCATGGGCAGAGCAAGGTACATTAGGCTCCAACACTATGGGCAGTTAATGGTTGCCTGGTGACCCACAATGCAGTAAAAAACCCCACATCAGTGCACACACAAGCAGTTCTAGCTAAACTCAGTGTACTATGAAAAAAAAACAACATGAATGTAGGAGGAAGACATGTTGCAAAGAAGTAGTACAGAAATAGAAGAAGGGGGCGGGAGAGAGGGGAATAGGAGGTGACTATGGTTGAAACTCATGGCTATTCGCTCAAAGGAAACCAAGCTGACACATCACACAGAAAATTGCACACTAATGTATATCGCAGCACTGTTCACAATAGCTAAAATTACGGAACCACCACAGGTGTCTGTCTTAGTCAATGTTCTGTTGCTGTGAAGAGACACCATGACCATAGCAACTCTTACAAACTCTTATAAAGGGAAACATTTCATTGCTTTCAGAGGTTTAGTCCGTCATCAGCATGGCAGGTAACATGGTAGCACGTAGGCAGACATGGTAGCTAAGGGTTCTTCATCCAAATCCAAAGGCAACAGAAATATAAAATACAGTTATCCTAATTTTATTTTGTTTTCAGAAAATGGAATATTTTATAATATCATGGTGTACATGTGATAATACTCATAATTGTTATAACATGCTTATAAGTGTCATTTTAATTAAATAAAATTTTAATGTTTTAGTAGTTTTAATTTATAACAGTTCTAATACAGTCCAAATTATTACATTAATCCATATAAAGAAAAATATTTCTTTAATAATTTTTAATGATGTAAATGGATCCTAAGAGCAAATTGCTGCCTCCGTATAACTGGTGGTATAGATGTAAAATTATTTTAAGGTAGAAAATAAGATCCCCAGAGGATCCATCTTATTTTAAAGATTAAATGTTTTCTTCCAGGGAGTCTCATGATTAATTTTTAATGATACACAGGCATACCAGTTAATTTGAATCTCAAATGTTTATCATAGACTACAAAGAAGAGAAAATAACATCTGGATGTTATAATATAAACCAATAACATAAATTGGCTCATGAATATTTAATTTGTGTATTAATTTACCTACAGCTAAGCAAGGCTTGCAAAACAAATGAATACATCCATCATCCATAAATATTCCCTGGCTTAGTTATCTACTTGGTCTTTTGTCAATGGTGGTAAATGTATTATTCAAAAAATGCTGTATAAATAAATGACACTTCAATAGCTTTTAAAGTGTTTTTCATTATAACCACTGGACACCACTATGCTAATAAAAGTGAAGATATAAAAATGGGACTTACACAGCTGGACTCTCTTTGAAATGAGATACTAGCTTGTTTCTTGTTTACACAGTGGGAAGCTTTAAATCTATCAGAGATGCTGATTAATCAGGAAAGAGCAGAAGCTAGCCTATTTATGCCTTCCCTTCCTAGCTTCTGGGAGTGAGGCCGGAGTTCTAGTCTCTTATTTGCCTTCATTCAGTTAGACTCCCATTTAATTGGGGATGGGAAGGGCTTGCTTACAGTTTCAGAGATTCAGACCATTATCATCATGGCAGGGAGCATGGAGGTATGCAGGCAGAGGTGGTGCTGGAGAAACGGCTGAGAGCCCCACAACTGGCAGGCAACAGAAAATGGTCTCAGACACTGGGCAGTATTTTGAGCATAGGAAACCTCAAGGTCCACCCTCACAGTGACACAAGGCCAACAAAGCCACGCCTCCTAATAGTGCCACTCCCTATGAGCTTATGGGGGCGAGTTACTTTCAACCAACCATAGAAGCTATCACAGGGAATTATCATACCTGCATGTTACTGATAATGCTGGAAATAAGCACATGTTTACCTCGAGCTTCTCAGTGTCACATACATGGAGGGGGAACGCGTGGATGTTATGTAATTCCACTCAGAACTTTCATTGAAGCATCAAGAGGTTTGCATAGTTTAAAAGTGTTTGTCCTTATTCAGTTTCTTCGGGCTAGGAGGTCAGCTGCTTCAAAGATTATTTCCCTGTTGCGAATATAATAAAACCCGTGCTTTCTGCTCTATGATGGTGATTGGAAAGCTTCTTAAACTTAACTGGCTGATGGTGCATAAAATTAAACCACTGCTCATTCAAGCGTTATAAAAGAAGCTGCGCGTTTCTTTTTCGGTAAAAGTTGACAGATGAAAGGGCAGTAGAGTGTCTTCTACCCGGAGTATATAATTAGCATCATTATTCTCTAATAATTATCCGCATAGCCCATCACCTTTTAAAATTCGATCTTCGGAAAAGAAAATTATTTTTTTTTAAAAATGAAGAATAGGACTGAATAGCTTTAAAAATAACTTGGGGACTTGAGTGAATTCAGCCTTTTTTTAACTTAAAAATTTGTGACAAATCATTTTTTAATATGAATATGTTAAGAACACATAAAGAAATCAAATTTTGAATCTGGAGAGACGGCTCAGCAGTTAGAAGTACTTGTTACTCTTCCAGAGGGTCTGAGTTTGGTTCCCAGAATCCACACTGGGGACCTGTAACTGCTTATTCCAAAACCTTCTTCTGGCACCTAAGTGGTATATCTTTAAGCAGACATACACACAAACACATAAATGAAAATAGATTCATAACATAGAAATCAAATTTTATTTAATTATATTATCAAATATAGGGTATCTTTCATAGAGATTGGGTGTCCAATGGCACAAAATGATTAATTTTTGTGTGCATGAGCGGAACAGAGTCTGTGTTGCCTGACTGGCCTATAACTCACTATGTAGGCCAGGCTGGTCTCAACCTCATAGAGATCCATCTGCTCCTGCTTCCTGAATGCTGGGAGTAAAGACGTGCACCACCAATGCCTGGCATCCTCGTCATCGTTGTTATTATTGTTGTGTATATATACGTGTGTGTGTGTGTGTGTGTATGTGCACATGCATGATATGTGGTATGGAGCATGCATACCGTTGAGTGTAGCGCCTGCACTATGGGACGGTATGCAAGCTGGGAACTAGGTTGGAGACTTAAAAACATACTCACACAGACAGCGACACGGGTCATCCTGATACAAGAATGCCAACATTATTGTGCTCCAGGGAAGCTTATATAGGGATCCTTAACTGATAGCCATGCCCCAGCTCTTAGGATTTCCAGCTGTAAAACCCACCAGAATTCACTCCCCTGCTATCAGGAACTCTTGAGGGTCCCATGTTCAGAGCAGCTGGAGGTACAGGAAAACAAGTTGTTTACTCCGCTCACTCCAGCAGGCAAAGGGTCTGAGGCAGGAAAAGAAAGTCAAGGGGCCAGGGGTCTGCAGACCCCAACAACTGAGGAGCTGCAAAGGTTCAAAGGACAATCTGTGGTTCTTTCTGTCCACCTTTGGGTGGGGGGGTTTCCAAGGATGGAACTCATGTGCCAGGTTTGTGTGCAAATGCTTTTCCAGCTGAGCCCTTTCCCCAGCCTGGATGCATCAATAAAAACAACAGTGACAAAATGCAGATTCTGCTACTTCCCTTCATGTCCAAACAACTGCATCATCTCTGTATTATGAGAGCCCTGAATCAGCCTTTGCTTTGGAACTTTGAGTTCCTACATGACAAGTAATGGTTACTTTGGAAAATACAGTGTTCTCACCAGCATTGAAAGACAGAACAAATCATTTTTTAAAATGAAGACTGGAATTTGACTTTTAAAGTCCTTTATTTCCTTATATTTTTGGTTGTGGGCCTAGCCTTTAATGGCTGAGTCAGTTTTATAGACCAAGTTCTTTATTTTCTATACATATTAAAAATACCAGTACATAATTTACACTCAACCCAGGCTAGCTGGTAAAGCCAGCATATTTTCTTGGTATGTGTAAACAGCTAGTTCCCTTTACTCGAGAGCCTTGCTAGCATCAAACATCATAATTATAGAATAGTGATCGCATCTTCCTTACAGCCTTTTCACTCGGGACAGGCGCTTACTAACTAGCAAACAATCTCAACTTGTTTCTAACAATTAATTTTAAAAATAAGGCTAAGTTGAAGCTAAGTAAAAGTGCCAAGTAGTCAAATAAATGAATAACGAAAGAAAATCTCTCTTTACTGTTCTTCTAAAAACTCAGTGCAATCAAGTTGACAAGATTAACCACAACTGCACACAAAGAATATGAGGTTTTTTTTTTTGTGGGAAAACACCACATCCTTTCAATTTGCCAGGAGACTGCTTTTCATGCTTTTCTCATGATGTTTTGTGGCCACAATATGTAAATATGGTTATTCCTCTTTATTCCCATCGTTTTGCAAAGACTAGAAATTCTGGAGCAGTGTTGAATGGTGACAGGAACACCAAACCACCTTTGCTCTGGTAGATTGAGTACTGCCCTCAAGGACACATACAGGCTAATCCCATAGTGGAATTGTGAACTAAGTGACTCACTCTAATTCCAACAGTGAAGACCAACCATCACAAAGACACGTGATTTTTCAGGTCCTTTTATAGCGGGAATAAAATGCCTGGCAACATAGAGGTCTTGGCTCAGGTTCAGGGTCAAGAGGCTGCAGTCCACCATGGCAGGCTAGGCATGAAGGCAGAAGCAGCTCCTATCTGGGCAGATGAGGAAGCAGAGAAAGGTAGATGCCAACATAGTTGGCTTTCTCCCCTCCCTCCATTTTATTCTGTCTGGGACCCCGGCCTAAGAGACAATGTGGCTCACATTCAAGACTGGATTTATCCTTTTGTTTAATGCTCAAAAATTCCCTAAGTCTGCCGGGCGGTGGTGGCGCACGCCTTTAATCCCAGCACTCGGGAGGCAGAGGCAGGCGGATCTCTGTGAGTTCGAGACCAGCCTGGTCTACAAGAGCTAGTTCCAGGACAGGCTCCAAAAACCACAGAGAAACCCTGTCTCAAAAAAAAAAAAAAAAACCAAAAAAAAAAAGAAAAAAAAATTCCCTAAGTCTGAGTTTCTTAATTCAATCAAGCTGACAATTAAATTTAATTTTGATAGCAGGTGTGATATATGAAGACTCCCCAAATAGGGAATATAGGCTGGATTATCCAGGAGAACTTCATTTATTATCACACTCCTTGTAATAGGGCCAGGGTGTCTGAGGGAAGAGAAGAAGCCGTCTTGATAGGGGAAGGAGAGGGCTGTTCAGTTCAGGCAGACTTTGGCACTCACACTGGCAAGGTTGTCCTGAACTGATTGTAGGTTAATAACTTTATGGGAAGTATTACAGTGTGATACCAATGCTAGCTTCAGTTAGACTTTCTATAGTTATGAAGAGACGCACAGCCAAGGCAACCCTTATAAAGGAGAACATTTAATTGAAGCTGGCTTACAGGTTCAGAGGATTAGTTCACTATCATCATGATGGGAAGCCTGGTTGCATGCAGGCCGACTTGGTTGAGAAGGAGCTGAGAGTTCTACATCTTGATCTCCAGGCAGCAGAAGGAGTCTGTACTACACTGAGTTAGTTTGAGCACAGGACACCTGTGGGCATCCACAGCTGCTGAGATGTTGTTGCCATTCCTTCCTGTGTTCTGTGGAAGATGTGTCTTTGCTGTTTTCTCTCTGGTCCTCTCCAGCCTGGGTCTCAGCATGTGAGGAAGTAGTGCCTGTCCCCGCCCCCAGCTCTGCTCTCAGGCTTTCTCGCTGGGGGTTCATTGAGTTCCTAGTGGGCATTTATTATTTTAATCAAATCGAGAACCTTCCAGTCATTATTTCTTCAGCCCTACTGTCTGCCTTGCCATCTTTTCTCATTCCATTGTGATCACATTTTTCTCAGATTACTTTAAATGGCCCCTTTAGTCTCCTTCCCCCAATATCCATTTCTTTGTTTAATGACACAGATCACTCCCCAGCTTTGGTTTTGCTACTGTTCTGCTCAATAAGGATTTCACTTACGATCTTACATTTCCTGATCCTAAAAGCTCTGTTGACAAATATACTTTAGGAAAAAAAAAAGTCCATTCTAGCACTTCTGGCCAGTGGAATGAACAGCTGTGTACAAGTCCATAAGATAATGCTGAAAGGGAATCAGAGTGGATGCCATCCCTATTGACCTAGTGATGAGAATAAGACTTATAATCAGTTAGTTCTTCAGGCTCAAAACATAGGCTGATCTCTTTGCAAGAAAGGGCTTCCATGAATGATGTTCCCATCAACTTGAGTGCAGAGAAAACCCTGGGTAATGCCTGGCTTAGCATGAGATGAATTGGGTTCCCCCAGCATATTCCCATATTGAGCACCGCCCCCTACATGACCAGCACAGGCCCTGAGCTCCTGCATGCCTCTTCTCATCTAGTAACATAAACCTTACGCTATGACTTCAAAGACAGACTTGAGGGAATTGTTAATGGACGTGTCCACACTGACTAAATCACCTTTTCTTGATTTCCACCTCTGTTTTGTCTCTTTAACTGATCTGTTGGAGCCGGGTGGCTGGGCCTAGCTTGTTAAGTGTTTCTAGGACCCAAGCTCTGCCCATAACCATGCAAATATGTTTCCTGTTGAGCTTTTGACTCCTCTTCAGGCCAGTCTTCCCTGCTTCCTAGAGTGTGTAGGACAGAATTCAAGACGTCATGAATGTTACACTTTTGCTTTCTTTGCAGAGCCTGTGGCTTGGTGTTTTCAGGTAGTTAACACACTCCTGTGCTGCCTCAACCCCTGCAGTGGGTGCAGGAAGCTTCCCTAGGCATTGCTGGAAGAGACTCCTTTGTGTAACCAGCTAGAGGAATCCCACAATTTCCCAACTCAAATGCAGTGTTGGGTGTGTCACAATTACATTTTAATGCAATGTTCCAGCCTTATATCATTTCCTACAATCCTGTTCTTAATATCCACTCAGAATATCAAGAGATAAAGCCAATTCAAAGTTACAAAAGAAGTAAGTATTTGAGATTAAAAGATGACAGGATTAACACTGGTATTCTTGTCTAATTAAGAAACACAGTCCAGACCCAGGCCAGCTGGTTTTGGTGAGTTCCCAGTAGAACATCCCCATTGTCTCAGTGTGTGGCTGCACCCATCGCGGTCCTGAGTTCCTTGCTCGTGCTTCCTCTCCTTCTGCTCCTGATTTGGACCTTGAGATTTCAGTCCTGTGCTCCAATGTGGGTCTCTGTCTCTGTCTCTTTTCATCGCTTGCTGAAGGTTAATATTCAGGAGGATGCCTATATGTTTTTCTTTGGGTTCTCCTTATTTAGCTTCTCTAGGATCACTAATTATAGGCTCAATGTCCTTGGTTTATGGCTAGGTCTGGAAAAGCCTGGGATAAAACCGGACTCTCTGAACATAGCGGACAATGAGGACTACTGAGAACTCAAGAACAATGGCAATGGGTTTCTGATCCTATTGCACGCACTGGCTTTGTGGGAGCCTAGGCAGTTTGGATGCTCAACTTACTAGACCTGGATGGAGGTGGGGGTTCCTTGGACTTCCCACAGGACAGGGAACCCTGATTGCTTTTCTGGCTGAGGGGGGGGGGACTTAACTGGGGGAGGGGGAGGGAAATGGGAGGCGGTGGCGGGGAAGAGACAGAAATCTTTAATAAATAAATTAAAAAAAAAGAATTTAGGGGGCACATATAGAGGAAAGAAGTGGAAGGAAGACAAGGTCTGAGTCTCTTTAATTAAATTCGCAGAATTTGAAAAAAAAATAAAATCCACTGATATGCAGAAAAAAAAAAAAAGAAACACAGTCCATGTATTAAAGAATGGTTTGGTCTTTTGAAACACAGCTTCACCATGCAGAATGAGGACTAGAGGGCAGTGTTGTATTTAAAATACGAGGCTGAAAGAATTTGTAGATGATAAAATCCAAATAGTCACTCGGAAGTTTCCTTTTCTCCATGTTGACTACATAAGAACAATAAATGCATTATTTTCCACTTACTAGATGTTTTTTCTCTTTCAATATATTAAAGATTAACACTTCTTATATTGCAAGATGTGATGAAATGAATATATTCCTCATACAGGGATGTTTTTAAGAACATAGCAAACATACTAATGTAATTCTTTTGTTGTGAACAAACTTAATGTTTTCATCAATTTGGAAGCAGACCACACATTATTATTAAACTAGCAGGCATACTGCATGACACCTATCTTCAGTGTACTTTTCTGGTCTAATGAAAATTTGGACCCTTAGATAAACGTATTCCATCCCTTCACCAGCTTTTAGAAATGAATTCACGTTTGTAGGTGAGCGATGATAAGATTGATAAGAAAATGCTTATGTTAATTAGCTTGGTTTAGCTGACGATGTATTCATATTTTAAAGCCTCACTGCAAGTCCAGGCTGACTTCAGACTGACATTTTAATCTAGGGCTTACAGCCTTGATATCTGAACTACGTATGACAGAAAACATCATCTCCGATGTCAGTCATGGTTCCTTGGCGACTATTTATTCATAGAAGAGTGGCCTTTATTTTACCTCAACTGAAGATACATCCAGGATACAAAATGCTGTTTTTAAAACAAATGACAAGAATGTTTGGTCCTATTGATGGGTGGTATCAGAATATTGGAAGAAGGGAAATGGATGCTCCCCTCTTTAGGGAGGTTTGTGCCTTTTGATAAGTTGCTTCCTGTTAGTCACATTTCAATAATCTGATCTGATATAATAATGGATGAGTGTAGCTCTCAATAATACAGTCATTTCTACAGCTGCTTTAGTTAAATGTGAATCAATGGCAACAAATCAATCATGTTTTTTAAGAATCACCTTTCTACAATGACAGATGTGCCTATTTTCTAAATACAAGAAATAGCTTTTCTTTCTCATATACGGCTAAGTTCTGTCTGCGTGATCAGGAGGTGAAATTTATGGATCCCAGAATGAGAAACAGAGTATCATGTTATATAAGTGAAGATTTGCTATACCATCAAGAGGAGACTGTATTTGAACAGATAGTTCATTGTCTATCATTTAAGATCATTCAGCCTTTACATGCCCTTGATCACAACATATCTGAGCGTCTTATTTATTTATTAAGTGAAATCAAACCTGCTTATTCCAAATTAATAATTTTCCCTATAGAGAGAGTATTAATATGACCAGGGATCATACGTGGGTAATTCTGAGCTGTTATACAGGTTATGGAAATACTGAAATACTTCCTCACTAGGAAATAGCATTTACTATTAATAAATATTAAATTCTACAGGAAAGGGCCAGAAAGGTCCCTCACTGCACAGGTTCCTACTTCTGCTAGAGAGTTGAACACTTTGAATCTCAAATTGAGTGTACTAAGAGTCCAAATCTGAGATTCTAAATTTAAAGAATTACTTCATCTGAAATATATCTTGCAATGCTCAATTTTCTACTCTGATCATTTTCTTGTATGATTTTATGTTACAACACAGTGTCAACACCAACCCAGCTCTCACTTCTGATGAAGTATGGAAGAATTTATTCTTGAGCCAAATGCAAGAGGCCATGGCCTGGGAGCATGGATTTAGGTCCCCCAAAGCTACATTCCACTGTGGAGTGGTTATGTTAGGTTGTGTTATCCCAGAGCAAAGGAAGTCCTAAATCAGGGTGCTTACCAAATATACTGGTGGGGACTGTAGGGGTGTGGGATGCGGCACAGTGGGGAAAATTCTGCTAGAAGACTCAAATGCAATAGGATGCTATTTAGTTTTTCACTCGATGAGTACTGGTGGTCTCTAATAATTTATTCTAAAGGTTGTGAAAGACCCAGGAATCAGACACGGGGACAGGTAATAGGTGACTTTCAAAGGGGCCAGAAACATTACAAGAGCATTTAGGTATAGATCTGCAACGTTCTTGATTTCAGCCTTTCCATCTGTAAAACGGGTTCTTGTGGAGATCATTCAGGTTTTGCATACCACATGGCAAGCCTCAGGTGTTAGCTGTGGAGCCAGCTCATGTAGCTTCATTATTTTACACATTTTTGTTTGTTTGTTTTGTTTCTTGAGACTGGGTTTCTCTGTGGCTGTCCTGGAATTTGCTTTGTAGATTAGGCTGGCCTTGAACTCACAAAGGTCCACCTGTCTCTGCCTCCTAAGTGCTGTGGTTAAAGGCGTATGCCACTACCACCTGACCATTTTTTTTTTTCTTTTTAAAGACAAGGCCTTACTATGTAACCCTGGCTGGCCTGAATCTTGCTATGTAGACAATGCTGGCTTCAAACTCACAGAGATCTGCCTGTTAGTGACTGAGAGAACATTGTTTTTTATAGCTAAGGTATATTAAGTACAAGACTTAGATTCTTCAAGATAGGACAGCTATTGGAATAATCTCTGTTATTTGCCAATTACCTACAAGCTGGATATTTAGTATGTGTTTCTTACTTGACATTATTCTTGTTGGTTATAGTTCTATTTTTTATATGTTATTATCCTTTCTTTGTCCTGAACAATATTTGATAATTCTTCTTATTGTATATAGCTTTGTATTAGGTTTAGAACCTTCTTATTTAGACAAAAGCGGTATTCACTCCATCCATGACCTTGGGCTATCTGCCTCCCCCTCCTACCTGGTGGTTGGAGATTGGACTGCTGGTTCCATTTACACCTGGGCAGAATGGAAAACCCTGCAGCTATTTACCTTATTTTGTGTCTGTGGGTGTGTCCCGATAAATCCTTGATACCCCTTTAAGCAGCCTCTTGTGGATTTGTCTTCAGGCTCTGGCAGGAGGAGGAGGGACTTCTTTCAACAGTTTCCCCCCTCCCCAGTATGCTTCCTTAGCCTTGCACACTATATGATTGGGTTATAGCTTCTAATTATAAATTGTTTAAAAATTATTGTTTGAAAGCTAGGCTTGGTGGTATGTGCTCATAATCCCAGTCCCGGGGAGGCAGAGCCAGGCAAATCCCTGATACTCATGGGGCAGTCAGGCTAACCAAATCATTAAGCCTCAGGCCAGTGGCACATTTTGTCTCAAAATACGAGGTGGATGGCACCTGAAGTTGATGTCTGGCTTCCATAAGTATGTACACATATGTACACACAGACCTATACACACATGTGTGACTACACACAACACACAGTTACACACAAAATTAGCAGTTAACCAAAATTAGCAGTCAATGTATCGTATTTGATTAGGGGTTTACTTGTTTCTTTATTGTTTATCTAGTACACCTAATAAGACATGTTTAGACACAATTAGACAACTTCTGTGATTTGCTTCAATGTATTTATTTCATACTTTGTTTGTATGGTTTGAAGCCATATATATTAATAGTAACAAGTTATTTTTCTTTTAAAACACTGACTGTGTATTTCCACATAACACTGAGTGTAGAGGTAGCCTGCTTTGTAAGATGACTTGGAAGGCATTTCAGCAACTAGGGTTCCTACTCTGTCTTCTAGAAAGCCCATATCCCTGCTACACTTATGTAACAATAAAAAGCACGTAATAAAAATACAAAATAAAAAGTATGTAATAATGAAAAGCTAAACGTACATAATAATAAAAAGCACAAGGTAAGCCCCTGCCTCCTCCCAAATTGCTTCACTGCAAGCCTTGCTCTCAGATTTTTAAAACATTTTATTTCATCTCAATTTCATGTGGTACAGAAGCCTTAGGGGCTGGAGTCTTTCTCACAAGTAGATTCATTCAGTTCTGCAGAGCAATCTTCCCTCAGAGGCAAATAAATAAGAATGAATCTTATCACGGAGTACATATGTAGAAATTTGTTCCAGTAAGTAACTTCCCACCTTTGCTCATGTAAGCAATCCTAGTTAAATTCAGGAGTCACTCAAAAATAATGTCACTTGATGACAACATGCAAGGAAGAGCCAACTAGACCCCAGATGGGCTGAGCATTGGTGGAGAAAATTCTTCTCTCTCTCTCTCTCTCTCTCTCTCTCTCTCTCTCTCTCTCTCTCTCTCTCTCTCTCTCTCTCTCACACACACACACACACACACACACACACACTCTATCTCATAAATTTAAGCTTGGGTGGTCCTTTCTAGCCTCATTTGCTTTTTTTTTTAAACTTTTCTTTGTTTTTACTGTAATCTTTGAGATTCTCTCACTTTCTTTTACAAAAGAAATCTTATTTCTTAGCAGCATACTTAGCTTCTAGCTATTGATGCACCCTTGTGTGTGTGTGTGTGTGCATGCATGTGTGTGTGTGGTATATGTGTGAAGGGCATGCAAATGACAGGAAGACACCCGCATGCAGAGGCCAGAGGAGGGTAGGGGTATCCTGCGCTATCATTCTCTGACTTGCTCACTTGACACACTCTGGGCCTCACTGATCCTGGAGCAAGGCTGCCAGCCAGCACGCTCTGGTAATTCTACCGACTCGATTGCCCCCCCCCCCCCCCCGTGCTGTATTTTTGTTTGATTTCTTTTGTTTCGATTTGGTGCTAGAATTCAAACTCAGGCCCTCCTATCTGTGCAGCAAGCGCTTACCCAAGGAGCCATCTCTCCAGCATCTGGGAGTTTTATTTTTGTTTAGTTTTGTGTGTGTGCACACGCGCTCGCAAATGCTAACGAAGACCCTCGGGTTCACTATGTCTTGCGAGGAGCTGGTGGGCATTAGCTAGCCAGTTTTTCCATGGGGGCTCCCTGAGTGCTATACTCTAGCTGAGTCCTCAGTACTGACCACCCGTGCACTTGGTTCAGTGGGAGGTTTGGGCTGCGCTTTCTCTTCAATTTTGCTGGACATTTAGTTTTCTTCACCATTCCAAGCCTCACAGGGCATTTCTGTGCTGAACCTCAGAGAAACGAGTTGGCTTGCATTATCATCCCTCGCCCACCAGATGGCAGCAGTGGAGGCGCTGCTCCTTTTGTCCTTTGTTAATTTCAATTTTCCCCATAGCTGCCGTGAAAACGTGTATGAATACACTTACTAGTGTTATACCTGTTAACATCCAGGCACACCTGGTCCCGACCCCTGGGGACCCGGCAGTGCGTCATGCCTGCCTGTAGGGCAGGCAGTAGCCTGTCCCTTTAAGAATGGGGAACTCTGTCTCTGTCTCTGTCTCTGTCTCTGTCTCTGTCTCTGTCTCTGTCTCTGTCTCTGTCTCTCTCTCTCTCTCCTTTCTCCCTTCCCCTCCCCCACAAAAACTCCCCATGTAAGCTCTGTCTGCATGGCGTGTGTGTCCCTCAGTCACTGTGCTCTGGATCCATCTGCTAAGGTCCAATCCTGCGCCGTATCATAACAATATCTTGAATTTCTGTGAATTTTGTTCTTAAGTACTTCTGTCTTTTCAGGAAATTAATTGGGTGGAACTCCATTTCTCTGTTGTCGTTGCAACGAAAAGGGTCCACTCCCCCCTCCTAATATTTGAATATTCGGTTTCCAATTGGTGGACTGTTGAGGCGGGATTAGGAGGTGTGGCCTTGTTGGAAGGAGTGTGTCACTGGGGGAAGGCTTTGATGGTTCAAAAGCCCAGGCCATTCCCAGTTAGTTTTCTCTCTGCTTCCTCCATGTAGATCAGATGTGAGTGATCAGTTAATTCAGCACCATGCCTGCCTGCCTGTTGCCATAGTCCCCACTGTGAGGGTCGCGGACTAACCCTCTGAAACTGTAAGCCTCCGATTAAAAACTTGCTTTTATTAGTTGCCTTGGTTGCGATGTCTCTTCACCGCAATAGAAAAGAAACTAAGACATGGACACACACATAAGTACATGTATATATGGAACATCTTAATGTCTGTGGGGGTTTTAAATGTCTACAGACTAATGAATGCCATCGGGTTAATGAATCCTTTTGTGAACCTAAATTAAGGCTTTCAATACAGTATTTAGTAAATTATTTTCTACCTCCTTCAGACAGTTGTTTAGTATTTTTTTGCACCACGTGAAAATAAGAAGAATTAAATCAGAAGCCCCAAACAGAGTTAATACCCTGTTGCGATAATTTCCTTTTTTTTTTTTTTTTTTTTTTTGGTTTTTCGAGACAGGGTTTCTCTGTGGTTTTGGAGCCTGTCCTGGAACTAGCTCTTGTAGACCAGGCTGTTCTCGAACTCACAGAGATCCGCCTGCCTCTGCCTCCCGAGTGCTGGGATTAAAGGCGTGCGCCACCACCGCCCGGCTTGCGATAATTTTCTATTTCTTTTTTTTAGTACATTTGATGCAATACAGTTTTCTTCTTCAACACAAACCCATCTTTGCTAAAATAATGTTTATTATTTCATTAAATAAGTTATTTATATATGACTAAAGAAGACACTTAGAGGTTTTCTGATTATTGCCATAAATACCCATGAGAAGTACCAAAGAGAAAGCATATAGATTATAAATATAAAAATCATTTTGCTTCCATTCTGTCAATCACTAATGCTGACATCTTAATGAATACCCTTCAAGCTGCCATTGTCAGAAAATGCTGATTCTTGATGCTTCCTCCGATTGTTGCTCAGACACTGAAGTTCAGAGAACTCAATGAACGCCGCTCTGTTTCATACTCAATGACTCTGTGTGTACAGAGGGTAGTGAAAAGCTGTATGTTAAAATGGGCAAATATTCCAAAGTACACGCTAGGAAGCATAGCAAGTGGCCAGGCAGTAGGTAAGAAAGAATAGTCCTGTTTTCTTAATAAAATTTTGAACTTGAAAACCTTTCAGGAGGATACAGAGAATTTCATATGCTCCAAACCTAAATACTCCTAATCACTGCACTTTGTATCCCCAAGAGCTTGATTTCACTGCCTTATGCAACATTTAACTTGCGGAACGACTCTTTGCAAATAGCCAAATGTCTAGAAGTTGGGGTTGTTTCAGGACATGACGCAGCAGATGACAGTCTGGCAGCGGGGATAACTGGGGGAGTCCTGCTGTCCAGCACAGTGACCATAGCAAATTACTATGGCACATGCATTGCATCCAATTTATTGTTTTATGCTGCTTATTATTTATCCCCTTTCATTTTTACGACGTCAGTTTCTAAAAACACTATCGGTTCACAGCGAAATCTTCATCTCCTAAGTAGCCATTCGACATTATCTTCATCTACAGCCGTGTCTACTTCTGCATCAATGTCCTCTCTCTTCACCCTTACACAACCCATTGGTGCTGTATTACTGCTGTATTGCAGGCTCTTCTTTTCATACTAGTGTTATGTATTCAAGTTTTGGGGTAAGTGAGAATATCTTTCTACATCATACATCATCATACAACATCATACGACAGTACTAACTGGATGACTTAAGGCAGTTCGATTCACAGTATGTTCCACAAAACCTTGCATATTCCCATTTGGAGATTAGGGTATTTGTCTTGAGAACTGATAGCCTGAGAAAGTCTGATCCTCTTCCTTGGTCATCAGTCTGTGTTGTGTATGTGTGTACGTACTTTTGTTTTTACTCTGGCAATTTTTACACCCGCAGTATCAAAATATTTCTCATAGATATGCACAAGACTGAGTGTATATCTATATCTATATGTATATCCACATAGATATTCTTAAACGCTTGCCTCTGCTTCATTAGCTGGTTTTGTCATTAGCTTGCTACACTTTATAGATAACCATTACACCAGCCAGATTCTGTGACTGCTTCAGACAGGGCCCAACCTTGCCGTCAGCAGCTGGAAAGACAGCTGCCCACTCATGATCAAGATCTACAAAGGGCCGTGATTTGTCTGACTTCCTCCCAAGGGAAGCAAATTAGAGGGGGTGAAGTGTAAAACACAAAAGTGAAGCTCCGAGAGGAAGCAACTCATTTCCCAGGGAGGAGGACGCAGAGGCCATTAATAAGGCCATTTGGCTGGCGAGGAGAAAAGTGTTGGAGCTGAAGCGAGTGCCGAGAGCCCAGAGCCTAGGCTGGGAGTCTCAACCAGGAGCATCCCTGCATTTGCTGCCAAGTAATAATGAAGAAAGACCATCCAGCAGCCTGTATTCTGGCGACTGAGTGGGGGTAAATTGTGGCACTAAATTAGTTTATCTTCCACCACCTGCTGAGACCTCTTACTTGTCATGAATTCATTCTGAAATACCGAAAGCGCAGAGTACTGTAGACGGTGTCACAGAGCCGCGACCTGGAAGGAAAAGCTGTGAGGGAGAGATGGATACAGGCAGAGAGCAAACCTAACAGGATTCATGTTTGCTATGCATCAGAACAAAACCAAAAAGTGGCTTTTTAATGGCCAAGAAAGCAGACGTGACGCTCAGTGACCAATCACTGTAATGGTCCTGTATGTTAGGAGTGGAAAAAAAAATGAGGGTTCAAGCAAATCTAGACTTAGAAATGATCAGAACACTTTGTATCCCTTTTAGAAGTCATTGCCCGTTTTCTTTGATACCATTTGGAGCTGGAAGTATATTAGATGTGATCTGTAGTCATTGATCTGGAAGTATATTAAAGGGTTTCTACACGGTTACATGAAAGCCCACTGATCTACTTCGAATGCATCCTTTGTCCAAGTTCACAGCATATATAAGTAGCCACTCAGAAAATACTGGATCACTGAGCCGTGCTCATCTTTAATGTTGATGTAGTTCACTATGTAACAACAACAACAACAACACAACAAAAACAAACAACAACAAAATCACTTTGGTGCACATCGCCATTGAACACATCCAAACATTTTTCAAGCTAAGTACTCAAGCTAACGGTAGCAGGCAAAACTTCCTGACACTTCAGTTTTTCCTCAAAACTGGGATCCTGTCCTTGATGCTGTCTTTCAGATAGCCGGCATACTATTTATTTATAATAAAATATCTGCCAAATACTGAAGTCTAGACAACTCTCTCCTACCAATCACTCTTCAAGCTAGTGCTTCATGAATAGGGTTGATGGTTCGACTCACAGTGCAAGCAAGTGCCTTCCCTTTGAAGAGCCTTACTTGAGTATCTGGCAGAAGACCTTTGCATGTGATACCCATCCCACGCAAACACTGGATTTTAAGTAGATGATTTTCTTGCTTCTTAAAAATGTAATCTTTCTCCTTCATGGCAGACCAAACATTTCCATTTGTTTGACTACGTTTTCCCATTTCTATTATACACTGGATATTATAGATGAAATGGTGCCAATGAGTTGGACGCTGTTTTCTCTTATTTTTGTTGTAGCTGGAATGAAAAAAATCAAATGAACGTGATCAAAGCACATGGGGAAAGCTAAACTACCTGTCAGGGTACCTTAACTACCAGAACTCACTTCCCAAATTCTTAGGATTTTTGTTGTGATTTGTTCCAGTTGGATGTGCACAGGTGTGAACAGCCATACCTCCATAGCCTGACCCCAGTCCCATCATGTCCCTGTGCCTCTTGTTCAAGAGCACCCATCCCCCATTTCCCCCTTCCCTGACCCTCTCTAGTGAGTCTCTCATTGTATATCTCACGATTTGTTGCCCCGCTTTAGACAGGACTCAGGTTACTCTGATTAATCCCCAGGTCTGTACTCCCTTCTCCATGAAGATTCCTCATCTCTAGAACATGCCTCATAGATTCCTGCTGCTTCGTCAACTTTATTTTCCGGCTCCTGGGAGGCTCTGCACCCTACTTCCCATAATGCCATCGTACTCTGGATCCATCCAGGTTAGTCCATTGATTAGATCGGGGTCCTCAGAATCTGTCACTTTTTAAAAGCCCACCAGCTGTCAATGACATCACCAATACACAAGCCTGTGAGGGACCCCGAGGGACACATAGTCACAACGCAGGAGCTGGAGGTAGCAAGAGTCTCAAGTGTCTTTTTAGGCTCTCAAATGAGAGCCTGATTTGTATGATTTCAATTCTTATTCAAAAATTGGAAAAGAGCATACATAAAACATTAAAAACCACCATGACAAAAACACCAGAAAGTTTGGAATTTTTGGTTTCATGAACTATGGTGGGGGAAATGGGCCGTCTTATTGAAAATTCCTTAGGATGGATTGTTATATTAATATAAATCCATGAAAAATAATCCACATCACTTATTTACTGAAAGAATCTCACTGTTGAGAGCAACCCTCTGAAATTTGCAATACAGGCATGTTGCACACAACGGCATTGATTTTGGTGACCTAAATACATTGCCTAAGATGACCCACTTTATTTGGGAAGATTAAGTAATTTCTTCTCCACAAAAATGACTAGCTCATAGTTATGCTATAGATAACTATTATAGATATGATATTTTATATCTATATTATTATAGATATGAAATTATAGATATGATATCATAGAAGATATCAGCATAACTCTTGGGAGGAAAAAAAGAGTAGGCGAACTTTTCAGAAAATCAAATACACGCTATTCTAATTGAGAGAGAAAAGGTATCATCCAGTAATTTTCGAAAGTTAATTCTTTTGAAGCATCATAAGGAAGAGACTTAATAAAAATAATAAAGACTTTCTTCCACCCTGTTTGAACAAGTATAAAGGTTTTTAGCTGCTATATTTATGGGCTTAACACTCAGGATGTATTCGATGCCCGAAAGCCCTTCGCTACTTTATTGTCAAGCATAAATTCTAGCTTGGTCCGAGGAATACAAATTTCCACTTAATCGTATCATCTCAACGGCTCCTCTTGCTGCATCTGCCTTGGCATTGTTTACATGTTCCTCCCTGTGATTGTAGCACTTCAAAGTGATACATTGCTACAACGGCAGTTTGTGTGGATTCTCAGAAGTTTGCAGTTTCTCCCAGACAATAGCATCTGTCATCCGCATGCAACATAGATCATAATCCTTTCATATGCATCGTCACCCAGAGCTAACCTTACCCTTAAATGAATGGCTTTGTGAAACAACATTTATTTAGTAAGAAACCTTCCTATAATGCATTAGATCAATTCTCTTATCGAAGTGACCATAAATACTTCCAAAAGGACAAAAATTTAAAAAGTTTTTTCCTCACAATAGCTGAACATTTGCTGGCTCACACAGTAATCTTTTATTTATATACTACAGCTCATTGGAAAGATCTAGAACAGCACATTGAGAATCTTCTAATTATGATCCCTACTCATATTATGCTTGAAACTTTATAGTCACTGCCCAAGTTTTGAGGTATTACTCCCACAGCTGGTCATCACAGATCTACGGTCATGCCGATGTGTTTCGGTTTGGCAGCATACCCCCTCCTCCCCATAGTTGTCATAGTGACATCCGTGGGCTTCTTGACGTATTCTCCTCTCAGTCTGCCATCATAGATCTGCGGTCATGTCAGTGTATTGTAATGCAAGTCTCCTGCTATTTACCTGATGGTGTTAGCAGTTCTTTAAGAAAGCAACCAACCACCTCACTTCTAGAAACGTTCCACGCAATTAAAAAAACAGAAAAACAAAAACCATGTACTTAAAAGTACATACACACAGGGCTCAATGGTTAAGAGCACTTGCTGCTTTTCCAGAGGGCTTTGAATTCAGTCCCAGGCACCCATAGTGGGTGGCTCACAACTGCCCGTCACTCCTACTCCAGGAGACCCAATACTCTCTTCTGGTCTCCATGGCCACGCACCCATCCATAGCACATGTACTCACACACAGACACCACACATGCATACATAGATACAAGAGGTGAAAAACAAACTCACATATACAAAGTTTATGTGTGAGGATCAGATCCATGGCATGCCCTCTGGAGCAGATAGTGATCCCCGAGACAGAGAAAAGGGAAAGTGGTGATTTCAGGCCCTGGGAATTAGGTCACATTTATTTCACATGTTCGGAGGGAAAGTTCCATCCAAGTTTATTCACAATAAATGGTTAGCTTAGGGCATAGCTCCAAATGTAGGTGATTTGGTGTTAGCGATGGAGAAGAAAATGACTTCAAAATAGGGCACAAGATGGCTTACAGACACACTCAAAAGGCTTGCCATGGTGCAGCTTTCACTGTGCCCGAGGAAGAGAGGGAATTAACAAGTCACATAAACCATGTCCACAGGTCCAGTGACGCCAGCCTATGAAGTGACGGGGAGACGAGAAAGGCAGTGAGAGGAAGGGTGGGATATGAGACCTAGGCTGAAGTGAATAGAGGGGTAAGTCACCAGAAATGGAGTGGGAAGGAAAACCCTAAAAGAAGAAACTCCTTGAGCCAAGGCTTTGCTTGATGTCTTCAAATACCAACAAGAAGCTCTGCTGAAAATGCTTTATGTGTGACTACTGGTGCAGGAAATCTGTTTTAGCCTTCTCTCCTAGCCACTGATTGTATCGATCCTTTCAAAATAAATAAAATAATAAAATCTGAGAGGCAAATAATGTGTGCAGGAAAGCTAGTAACAGGAGCATGACATCTCTATGACTTTCAGTGCAGACGGCAATGCTTCCATCTTGGCTTTTCTGGAACAACATTTAAGTAAAAACTGGTCGTAGGCGGGAAGTGGGGGGGGGGCTCAGTGAGTAAACTGTTCACTGCTCAACTACGAGACCCTGAGTTCTGACCCCCCCCACGTAGTGCTAGATCAACGAATATGTGCTCACACACGTTTACGTGCCTACATGTATACAAATACACACATACACATGTGCATACACACACATATACATATCTAAAAAAAAGATGTTTTAAAGTTTCTGGTATTTGTCCTGTGACATACACGCTAGAATAACACACCTGCCTCTGAATCGTGTTCCCTGGTATACCACTCACGCTGTACAATAAGCATCCTCTGTCTGTTCACATGTTCTCAATTTTTGACTTAGGATTTTAGTGCTCTGTCCCAAGGGACATACAGAAGAAGAAAAATCATCTGGAATAAATTAGAACTACCAATGAATTTTATTTTACTGTGTTATCACTTTAATCTGTTTTATGGAGAAGCATTTTCCAATTTCTTGAGATGCTTTTCTCTGCACAGTGGCATGGACTATAACGAGAACAGCAGCCAGCTCTCTCAAGCAAATCTGTCTTTCCAAACAGTAATGTTAAACGTTGTCTGCGAGGAACGTCTTCTGTGACAGTGGTCCTTAATTGATACGGTTGTTTGCTTTCACTGTGGCTTCATTCATCTCATAATATTGTATCAACCATAGTACTGTTTAAAGAAAAAAAACAATAGCTTAACCATGCTGCGAAGAAACCTACTTTGTTCTCTTATTAACACCATAATTGGCTTAATCATCATAAGAAAGCTGTAGATCAAGAAATAAAGCATTGTGTGCTTTCATCTATTTTTCTGGTCCTTATAAAATCCACTTAATAATTTTATTAGAACCAAGCTAACTTCGGAACCCCTAACCCTGGACTGTGTTTTTCAGAGTTCCCAAGAGCTCCGGGTAGACTTTCTAATAAGCGAGGGAATCGGCTCTCAGTGGTGATGAAGTCTACTGGATCCCATGCCTTGGTTATTATTTCGCAGCAGACTAGGATCATGCTCATAGTATCAGGCATTAGGCTCAGATTTCCATGTACAGGAGTATCATAGTCAGAATGACTAAGAATCACATCATCTTCACTATCATATATAGAGTCAGACGAGGTGCTGGACTCTCCATTCTATCTGATTTATCATACTCGATAAATGATGTGTGCACAGGTGTGTGTCTGTGTGTGTGTGGTATGTGTGCACAGGTGTGTGTGTGTGGTATGTGTGCACAGGTATGTGTGTCTGTGTGTGTGTGGTATGTGTGCACAGGTGTGTGTGACATGATGAGTGTACAGATGTGCGTGTGTCTTTATCTCGCTTCTCTAGAGAAATCCAGAACTCCAGATAAGTCAAACAGCATTTTAAAAGGCACATACTAATAATTCATGCCTTATGTTCAGCTGCCAGACTCCTGCTGGGTACCACTGGGCTGGCGGTGCCCGGTGATGCTGGTGTTCTGTTCTGCAGTGAGAAGCCTGGAGCAGCGGAGTGTAGGAAGCTGTAGTGACTTCCTGAGGCAAGATTGCAGACCAGCAGCAAAACTCTGCTGAACCTTAGAGACAGCCAAGCCCTTCCTTGACAAACATTATTATGAACAGTTCTGAAAAGAAGACACGTGTGTGTTGTTTTCATTTGCCAATGGCCGACAGCAGGTGCAAAGAATCGATGAGTTTAACACTGATGATACAACCAGACTCTGGCCCCCCTTTAAAGCTTGGAAAGATACGCCAACTACTAAGTGTTCTGCTCAGCACAGGAAGTTGTACTGCTTAGAATGATGATCTACATTTCTGAACCTTTGGTTGCCCTTAAATATTAAAATTGAGCTCTCTTTACTTAGCTTTAAACTTGAAAGAAAGATCCCATAATAAATTGGAGGTCAAGGATTAATTTTTCTATTTCGGACTGAGGTAATGAGGATGCTAATGGTTACATCACTTCACAGTGTCATTTTCTTAAATCACTATTGTCTTAAAATGATAATGAACAGTTGCAGAAAGCTTTATCAAATAAAACCCATCCAATTAATACTCCCAATGTGATTACAATAAGCTGTATTAAATCAACACATAGTTAAATCTCAACAACATATCAAGAATAGGCCCTTGAAGAATTTCTTCCCATGAAATCATGCCTAAAGTGTCCTATTTTTAAGCTCGCTCTTAGACTGAAAGAGAAAATGCTGAATAATCAAGATGGGCTCATCTAGGCTAGGCATGATGGCGTAGACATGTAATCCCTGTATTCCAGAGACTGCGCCATAAAAATTCAGGCCAACCTGCATTCCATAGAAAGACCCTGGCTCCAAAGAAAACAGAACTAACAAGAACAACAACAAAACCATAGTTACTTTTAAAAAGCCCAAGGCCCTCAAGACACACCTGCTCTAAAGCAATAAACAGGAAAATTCAGTCTCCAGTGACTAAAGATGCTCAAGAAGGACTTGGTACCAGCAGGCAGACTTATTTAGTGGATCGCTCTGTAACAGTAATTGTGCAGAAAGAAAGATAATTGGTTCCTCGCAATGACTGCCAGTAACAATGAACTTATGCAAACAGGAAGTCTCTTTTATGACGCTAGTTTAAGTGGTATCTAATTTATCATCTCTGAATCTTCTACACAGTTTTTATTACAGTTTTATTACATCGTGACCAGCAATGGGATTCACTGAAACTAAAATTAGAAACTTGAGCCGGAGGTAAGAGGTATGTTTTCCTCCCTCCCGTTCCTCTCCCCACTCACATCCCTCTTTCATCCCTCTCCATTTCCCACTCGTTTCTTACTCCTCTCCCCTCTTCTCCTACCTCCTTTTCAACAGAGAGAAGATGAAGAACAGTTACAGAAGATAACCAAACCTGGATGTCTGTGAAAGGCAGCAAAGACATCAAGAATGGAGACTGAGAAGAGGGCCGCATCACGGGAAGCAGACCAATGAATGGACCAGGTTTGCGTACTTCAAACTGGAGCAAACCTTAGCCCTGGGAGGAAACCTTTTGCGCTTACTCTTGTGAACAGGAGCTGCCTTTGTCTATTTATTTATTTTTGAGGATGCCTTCGAACCAGGATTCTGTTACAAGCACCGAGAGGCAGAATCTGATTAGTTTTGTAAAGGAGAGCTCTCACTGCCAGAGAAATCAAGGAACTTGCTACTCATGGCTAGTTTGCCTTTAATTCCTAGTATTCTGTCCACCATTGTACATAAACAGAATGTGGTCATTCTGAGGAAATGCAGATTTGGGGCCTGTATCTGGGAAAAGGACAATTATCTGATTAAAGCCAAGTTGGCTTGAATATGGAAAGCAACTGGCCAACATATCCAAAGGGGCTCAGAAGAGAGCTGGGAATAGTTTTTAATTCTATCTGCTCTGCTGAGATAAGATTTACATCTACTGTCTGGGCATCACAACTACCTGATATTGAATTCCTGCTGCTGATTTTCGAGTTGGGTTTTCTATGAGGACAAGGAATGTCATAGCAATCAAGACAAAGCACAGGCATTGCTGAGTTCTGCGAGCTGTGCAGAAAGAGAAGAAACCCTGAAGGGGTATTTTTGTTGATCGTTGCTTTTCCAGCAACCTAAGAAAGAAAAAAGTCTCCTGGCCCAACTATAGGCCCCACTGCAACTGACTCTCCATGACCCGGCTTGAAATAGACTATTTAGCTTTTGACAATATTTTATATCAGCCTATCTCACATGGTCCAATAGGAAGACTTGATACCTTGTGTACCTTGACTTCTGGCGAAACCGAGAGGTGTTTGGAAGACCTAGTCACAAGTTCCTCTTCCAACTTTGTCCCCAAGAACAAGGGTTCCTAGATACCCCCATCAGCAGTAGTAGGTTTCCGTTCCCCAATAGAGTGTGGAATTATTCACACAAGTCAGTCACATCACCGAGGAACAAAGAGCTATCCCCGTTCTATTGCAGTTTTAGAGCCTCCTCCTCCAGCCTGGCTTGTGCACTCTGCAGGTGCAGCCCTGCAGGACAGGCTATGTTTTTCTCCCCCAGACTCCAAGTACATACGTGACTCACAAGATGCTGTCACTCTTGCCTGTGCCACGCTAGGTTTCACGTGTTCAAGGATCCCAGAATCCCATATCAGGATCCCTCTCCAACCCATGAGAGCAACAGAAGGCAGTTAAAAAGATATTACCTAGACTAATTCTCTAGCTATTCCCTTGCCTTTAGGAGACAATGATCATTTACAGAACACACAGGAGCAGCCATGAAGAAGTAACCGTTACTGCTCCATCCTCCTTATACCCCTTTAGGATACTGCAGCATTATGTAAATTAACTACCTAGTACCGGCAACAGCTCTTTCTTTGTGTGAATAGAATGTAATGACTTCAAACTCAGCCAACATTTCGACACCTTTTATGTCTAATATTAAACCAAAATGTTCTGTCTTTCAAATTGTTCTACAGTAATCATTCCAGGGTGTTGCCATCTCTACTGTATTACATGGATGAATTTTAGTTTATTTGGATAGCATGTTTTCAGTAGGAACATCTCAACGTTTGAGTCATTTTATAAAATAAGTAACTCAGCACTCAGCAAATATTTATGAAACATATGTATGCATTTTCAAAGTGCTGGAAACAAAAGTTCAGAATATGAATCAACAGCACCACATGAGCTACCAGGATGAGTATGAATTACTGAATTTTCTTCAAAGCAACACGACAAATCCTGAATCTGTGCTATCATTGCACACAATATCCCTTTGTCAGTTGTTTACAATGTCTTGGAGATCCCTCTTAAAATATTAATTAATATTAATATTCTTATTAATAACATTAACTATTATTTTACATTATAAATCATATCCATATTATATTAAATTTATATTATAAATTATAATTATATTATAATCAATAATATTAATTAGTATTTTAATTAATATTAAAGTGTGGGAAGGGTGCCTGTGGGGGCCAGAAGAATATGCTGGATCCCCTGGAATTGGAGTTACAGTCATCTGTGAACTTCCTTATGGGTGCTGAGACCCACACCTGGGTCCTCTGTAGGACAGCAAGTTCTCTTAACTGCTGAGCCATCTCTCTTGTCCCTCTTTAATATTTCCTAATAGCAGCCATAATCATTAAGTTCTGCTTAGGTGTGTGTTTCTCCCTATGAGTTATCAAGACACCACATCCATTCATATAACAACTTTTCCATTTGTTAGTTTTCTTCTCCAAAGGTCGATGTCCTTGTTATTAATTTGGGAACATAACAGTACATCTATGTCAGAAGGTTACCATGGGAATTATGGGTGGAGCATATGTGAAACATTCAGCATTGTTTACTACAGCTACTTGTACAACCCATGTAAGCATCATCATTAATAAAATGGTGCCATTGCATTGACTTCATCTCCTCAGTACATTATAGGTCATAAACATGCTGTCAAGTTGGCTTCTATGGCCCAGAGGGTAATATTATTAAGTTCCCAATTTCCTACTTGAAATAATGTATATTTGCTCCATCTATATTTGTGATTTACAACAGAGGCTCACCTGCAATAATGGAAACTTTATGGAACGTGGAATATTAATGTATCCATTAGTTCTTGGTTCAGACTTTGCCAAGAGTAGGAGTACGATGCCAATGTGTTCTAATTATTGCTTATGTCTCTGATTTGTTAAGAGGAATAAGAGACACTATATACACTATATACTCACAGGTTGTCATAACTCACAATCTAGGTAAAAATCTTGTTTTTAGTGCAATTTTATTCTTTTTTAAAATCTTTCATTTTGGGTATTGCATTTTACTTCCAGGTTAAATGAATACAAACTGGCATCCTGTCTGAGTTCTATAAGACACAGACAAACATCTTTGTCACAATGTAGAGGGAAAAACAAACAGTAACAACCAAACAACAACAACAGCAACAACAACAACAACAACTCTCCAAACAGAACTTCCGTTCCGGTCACAACTGGGATTGACAAAATCTTGACTAGTGATACCATTATATCTTAAGCATTGTTCTAACTAGGAGATATTAGAAGATGAAACAACAAAAAGTTGAAAGCCAGACAGGAAGTGTGTCAGTCCCTTTCCTGCTGCTGCTGGGTAAAATGGCACAACCAAGACAGCTTGCAGGGGAAGTGACGATATGGGCTTAAGGTTCTAGACCCATGGTTCTCATCCTTCCTAATGCAGAGACCCGTAATACAGATCCTCACTTTGTGGTGATCAACAACCAGAAAATTATTTTCATTGCCACTCCATAAATGTAATTTTGCTATTGTTATGAACCGTAATGCAAATATTGTTGGAGACAGAGGTTTGCCAAAGGGGGTGTGGCCCACAAGCTGAGAACCACTATTGTAGAGGGATAAGAGTCCACCACATCACAGGCAGCCATGGTAAACTACAAGCAGAAAGCAGAAAGAGCAAATTGGGAATGGTGTATAGCTTTTGAAACCTCCAGCTCCATCCACTGTGACATACTTTCTCCAACAAGGCACACGGCTAAAGTCCCCAAGTGGGGACAAGTGTTCAAATGCTGGTGCCTATGGGGGCGTTTTTATTCAAACCACACAAGAAGCATTGGTATATGACATGTAGAAATTGCTTCCAGCCTAGTAAAACCTAACTGTTCTCTTTCTCTTAAGAATAGCATTCAGCTGGTCAGTGATAGCACTTGCCTTTTATCCCAGCGCTTGGGAGACAGAGGCAGGTGGATCTCTGTGAGTTCGAGGCCAGCCTGGTCTACAAGAGCTAGTTCCAGGACAGTTAGGGCTATTGCACAGAGAAACCCTGTCTCAACACCTCCCCCTGACCAAAATAACATTCTGCCGAGTGCCATGCTGGTGCCTGGCCATGCTGATATGAATGACCTTCACTGTCACCTGGGACCATGGTGTTGTCTGGGTCCATGGCTCTACAGCAGCCAAGGTCTGTGCTGATGTCTGTGTCTCCTGATACCATGCCAATGCCAGGGGTCTGGACTGCCACCTGGGACCTTGTTGGTGTCGGAGGGTCATGTTGTCACAGGGACCGTGCTGATCCGAGTGGCCTGTGCTGCCACCAGGGCCATTGGTGACATTAGGGCTGGGCTGCTACTGAGGACAATGTCTGGGTCCATGGTCCTACCACAACCAGGGTCTGAAAAAAAGTCCAGGCCAACTCATGGACTGGCCAAGTTCTGACATCCCACATTCAAGGCGGGTGACCCAGTATCCCTTTAACTCTCTAACTCCACGACTTTCAGTTTTGATTGTTAGTTTCTTTAGCCATGAAATTATTTTCTAGATAATTTTGGGAAAAAAAACAGCACATAAGTTGAACACAACATGTACTCTGGTTCAAAAATGATTTATGATCTGATCAACAACTCCTGTTTTTGTTGTTTTGAAGCTTAGTGAACTCTGTGACCCACCAAGGTCCCTGGGGTCCATGGACCACCGTGGCAAATCCATAACATGTAATTCTCATCAGTGCTTCAGTTACAAATTAACGGATATCGCCAGAAGTCCGCACGAGCAGCAGCTAAGCACTTTCCTACGGGGGCACTAATGTTACAGCTCAAAATCATATTAGACTTCACCATGGAAACAGACATCAGGGTTTCACTGATGCACTTAGAATAAAGCTGTTTAGGACACTGTCTGATGCATCACCCAGGGGACCGAAGCAAGAAATTTCCCTTCTGATTTAATAATAAAAATTATGCATCTCCTGTGTAGACTCGTCTTTTTCTCTCTTGCTGGTCAGGGACTTTGATGTGGGATGGGGTGGGGAGACCCTTCCCTGAAACTAGTTCGTTCACTGAGTCCCTAACCTCAAGCAACTCAATTAAGTGAGAGGCATACTCTAAGAAAGTTAATTTCCAAATGGTGCCATAACTTTAGTGCCAGAGATATAGAAAACTAGGTTGCTATGGAGACGAGTAAATAAGTTGTATAAGTAATTACATTTCCATGTTTTGCCATAGTTACTGGAAGATAAGGGCTAAATGCTATGCTCAGCCGAGGCAACAGTGTCAACATCTGCCAAAGCTTTATTTGCTTCTTTTCTCCCCAATCTGATTTTGCCATTTTATATTGTCAGTGCACTACATACGCCCATAAACCTCATTTCTGTTAAGAAAAACAGAGGTTAAAGGATTACCCTAAAAAAATGCACAGCTTATAAAATCTCATACCAATCACTCGCTTTTCAAAAATGATTTTTAATTATAGGATAAGATGGAAAACTCATGAATGTTTAATGGAGATTTTTACGCCCCACTAATAAGTGCTCTAAATAAAGTATTAAAATGTAGAAAAATGAAAGTTGAAAACTAAACAAGAGGCCTTATGTATAATGTATACAACCTGTTTATTGGGGGAATGACGTAACCCGTGACTTCATTTCCCTGAGAGGCACCAGGCAGGTGATCTGATGGAGCGAAAGGCATGGTGCTCTTTGCTGTGGATCCTGCCTAGTGCTGAATAAAGTGCTGCATGGAAGCTAGCTACCAGCATGGTGCCTGAGTTTTCAGAGCAGCGCACCTTACTCATTCACATTCTAATCTCTACAGCTGCTAAGCACCAACAGATACACTGCTCCTCCCATGGAAAGTTTGGGCAAGGCTTCCCAGAAGACACTCACAGATGCAGGGTGCTTTCTGACAAGGGCATGCGTGAGAGTTACAAACCCTATCACCAGCGTGACCGCCCACAGTGGTACGCACTCTCGCACTCTCTAACCCTGCCTTGGGTGCTTGGAAAGATAGAGGAAATCCTACCAGCCTTAGCAAATGTAGAGTCTATGTCAAAACAGGCTTTGGCTTTGCCTTTCTCCCCTTGGATCTTGTTCTGCAGAGCTGTGAATGGCCACGGGAATAATAATAGCATGTCACTTCTTCTGCTTTATATTTCATTCTCTCCCTCTCTCCCTCTCATTTGTTTGTTATTCATCACCTGTGTGAGAAGGCAGGAGTGTGAATGTGAATGTGGAGGCCAGAAGACAAGCATTGGGAACTGGTTCTCTCCTACATCACTGAAGCGAGTTCTCTCTGGCTGTTTCAGCCCTGCTGTGAACTCTAGGCTAGCTGGCCTCCAGAACTTCCAGGCCTTCTCTTGTCTCTGCTCCCTTATGGGAGAGCTGAGATGAGGATGAGATTGCATATCCATGCCACCACATCCAGGTTTTTTTTGTTGTTTTTTTTAAGGCTTCTGGGGATCAAACTCAGTTCACCAGGCTGGGGGTGGGGGCAAGAGTCTCTAACTATTGGATAATTTCCAAAGTCCCCTTTCTCCCTTTTAAAAGAAGTTCTCAGCTAGCTCCCGAATTGGCTTTGAATTCACCATGTGGCTATAACTGGTCTCAAACTCTTGGCTCTTCTGTGCACACCTGCCTTGTGCTGGGAGTAAGATGTGTTCCACCCCTCCTTCTTCTATGGAATCTGGGGAGTGAACCCAGGGCTCTATGAAAACTAGGCAAACACTCTATCCACTGAGCGACACCTGTAGCTCTCTTTATCTCTTCTCTTCCAGTTAGATTCATCACGAAGGTGGCTCTATGAAGTTGTGAGTATAATAAACACTGACAGATGTCTTACATCTGAGTGACTTCTCCAGCAAGACACTTAGCTGCTCTGTGTCTGTTTTCTCAGCTATAAAATAGGCAATCTAATGAGAGTTATTGGAGGAATTCAATGTATGTGTGTGTGTTTTATAGCCTAGAGAGTGCTTAAAGGGATACAGTGCTTAAAGGGATACATTCAAAAACTTAGTGCTATGAATGCTACCATTTTTATCATTAATATCGCTGTGTAATTATGATAGCCACTAATATCAATAAAAACGCACCAGTGATATTCATCAGAGACTTGCCCTGTTTTATGTGCTGCTGAATGAAAAAGACTTCTAGCTTCCACTTCTAAAGCTTCCCTGCGCTGTGCACGCTATTGTATCAATCTAGCATTCAGCCAGAGGATTGCTTTCTTTCTTTTTTGTAGTTACTCAGAGTGCTTATAAAATAATTTATAGCATCAAACAATAAGCTGTAGACTGCTTCTCTATAGTAAATATTGTTTAAATAACACAGGGCTCATTTCTCTGTATATCAAGTCAAAGCCAGGCTTCATGGCACAGGGCGGTAATATGAACAACCCGGGAAGCATAGAGACAAACATTCTGAAGTCAGGGCCTCACTGTTCTATGGAGTGAGTTGAAGGTCAAGCCTGGGCAAGACTATCTCAAAATTAAAAATAAAAAGAGACCTATGGATATAGTTCAGATGTAGCACAGCTGCCGGCATGGGCAAAGCCTTAAGTCTTCGATACTAAAATAAAATAACAATAAAGTGAAATAAATTGACCTTCATTGAGATACCCATATGACATTTCTGGCCAGTAGTATATATAGTTCTCTCCCAGGTTTTCATTTTTCGCACTTACCCCGGTTCTGTGACCACAGTCAGGCTTTAGTGCCTTGTGTCCTTTGCTGTGCTGTCTTGGATACTCTGTGGTAGAAAGACACGAATAGTTACTACTGCTGCTACATCGCTCTGCGAAGGCATTAAAGACAGGATCATCCTTGTAGTACAACTGGTAAGGTATCTACAGGTTACTTTGAATTTGAATTATCTATGACCTTTCCTTGACATTGTCTATGAGATGTCTGGCCAAAGGTTTAAGAAATGGAGAAGAGATAGATGATAAACAAGTCACGGAAACAAAACTTCAAAATTGAAATGTTACAAAGTCTCTTTCTGATTATGGGAGTTGACTGTTATTCATTGTTAACACAGATCGAGTAGAAAGTGATTGTAAGAATTTCAAAAGGAGAAAGATGTAAAAGAATTGCTTTGATAATCAAAAAACACTATAGCCATTGCACTGGGGACATAGAGGAATGGAGGATCCCTTGTCTAGCATCTGTGAGGCTCTGAGTAAAACCCGCCCCCTCCAACTGCCCCTCACACAAAAACTATGGCATAAATTCTAACCTTAAGACTAAAACCTTGTAGACATTCTCTCATTCATTGTTTCCAAGAATTTGTTGCCTGCAGAGAATTATTTTTGCAAATAACTAAACCTGCCAAATGACATATGATCTCATGGCCCTTTTGAGAACTCACCCCTTCACAGGCTTCCAGTGCCTGCCTCCTTGGGGAAAGAACTAAGGGGTTCCCATGGGCTCAGGCTGATGTTTTCTTCATGTGACAAGTGCCACATTTCCCACCTAGATCATCGTGCAAAGTGTTACAGATGTTCCGTAGAACAGACAATGCCACTTCTGCAGAGCCAAGAGCAAGAGGAAGAGCGGGGAGGCACTTTATTTCCCTAAGGCTCTCTTCTATCCAATTCCACACATACAACCTTTTTTTTGTCACCCCCCACCTCCCGCAGCTCCACAAAACTATCCCGCTGTAAATAAGCATAATAAGCTTCTAGAAAGCTCCGGGTCACACATCCCCAAAGCCCGGTGGACGGCGTTCTCTAACGCTCAACCTCTCAGATCATTTCCATATACTAAGAATAAACCTGCTTGAACAGAGTACCAAAGCTGTGGAAATGAGGAAGTACACTGAATCATCCATCACTGGCTAGATACAGGTGTGGATTCTGCAAATGAACAAGCAACCACCTCCACCATCCTTTACCTTGCTTTTCACTCGGAATAGATAGATGAAGATGGCTAGATGGATGTGTATATATAGAGGACAGACAGATATGTGCATTCAGACATAGAGGGGTTCTGGTAGAATTACCATGTTTTCAATGAAACTGTGGCACCTGCTGGATGTAATTAGTCTTGTTGATAAAATAATGTAAGGATGGACTCAACAGGAAAACTTGGAGAGAATATTACTAGTGTTCAAAAGAAAAACCCCACAGCAGGCAAGCCATGGATCTTGGTATCATCTGCCTGAAGAGAAGGACTGGGAAGAGAAAGAGCCAAAGCCATTTGAGTTGAGCTAACATCGAGGACACCTGCACATAATAGACAAGCAGTTACTTAATAGGAGGGGTATTTAATAAAAGGGTGAATGAAAGTTCTAGGGAAATCAGGCTTAAAAGGGAAACAGAAAAAGGGAAGGGCATGCCATACTTTTCTGAGTAATTCAGAAAAGCAGGCTGACTTTCAAAGCTGCATGTCTGTGCCTCTGTAAGTGACTTTAGAGAGAGGAGGGATTATGGGAAAGAAGGTATGTTACCTAATTAAGGTGAAAATTTTTCCTCCTGTTTGTTTAGCCTGGTTTACAGGAGATCTGCCTCCCTAAGGGGTGGTCCCTTAGCCAGGTGATTGACAGGGACAATTGGAATGTTAGGTTCCATTCAGGGCACCCAGATGCCATTCTCTTGAGCAGAAGGAAACAGTTTTTCAATGATGGACCTTACTACTTTTGGGTCAATAGAAAAATAGATAGATAGATAGATAGATGATAGATAGATAGGTAGGTAGATAGATAGGTAGATAGATAGGTAGATAGATAGATAGATAGATGATAGATAGATAGATAGGTAGGTAGATAGATAGGTAGATAGATAGATAGATAGATAGGTAGATAGATAGATAGATGATAGATAGATAGGTAGGTAGATAGATAGGTAGATAGGTAGATAGATAGATAGATGATAGATAGATAGGTAGGTAGATAGATAGGTAGATAGATAGATAGATAGGTAGGTAGGTAGGTAGAAGATAGAGAGTAGTATAGCAAACAATGACGAGCTCATTGGAGATAAATAAAATATGAAAGAAGATGACTCACTTGAAAAGAAACGACTGCCAGTTATATTTGAATGGGCACTTAAAGGAAATGAAAGTATCTGAGACACAGCTCCCCAGAGAAGGAAGTCGGAAGCAGCGGCCGCACGCAGTTAATGAAATGCCCTGCTTTAACCTGGCAGGCCTATGACTTTCAGAGAGTCAGCTAAGGAAGTGTGGGGGAAGATGAAGTTACCAAAGCCTTGGGGAGCCTGGCCACTTACAGCACAAGGGGTACTTCTGCTTCCTGTGTGAGAACATGGCAGAGGAAGGTGCAGAAGGTCCAAGAAGATCAAGGAGTTTTAGGATGGAGCCCATAGCTCCGTGCATCTTAGCAGGTCAGACTCTGTCCCTTGCTCCAGTATGCTGCACAAAGACCTGAGGCAGTGGTGAGGAGCCAAGAGAGGGTTAATCATGACCTTACTGGGGTTGGTGGCCTTGGGTCTGTCCCCAAGGGACTGATTGACAGGGGCACTAAGGAGGGAATTGGCATAAACGTGCCTGACAAAGCAGGTGTCTGAGTCAGACCAAGGATCTGATTCATCATCTTCTCAGTTCTGGTTCTGCAACGGATTCCGGGAAAGTTGCTTTCACTGCCACCACCTCAGGGAGCAGTCTGGGTCCTAGGAGATGAACACTTCTACTCCTGCATGCATCCCCACCGTCCTGGGTGATTGCCCACACTGGAGGGTGGTCTTTGCTCCAATGCTCATGGTTTTGGTACGATATGAACGCCAAGCCTTAGGAGTTTTGATAGTTTAGCTGTGGCACCTGACAGAGAACCATAAAGCTGTCTTCCTAGCAGGAGTCTAGATAGTAGAACTCCTGATCATAGACCCCAGGCCTGGTGCCAGCCTTCGAGTTTAAAAAGGAAGACGTGAGTTGTGTTACAGTCATGCCAATATTGAGATTTTGAAATACACTTTGAAAGCAAGTGACATTATTAGTATTCATTTCACAAATTGCCACCTTACTAATTCATACTTTACCATTTGCATGGTCTAGATTCTTGCACTGTTCTTGTTTATGCACCAGAAACCATTAAAAAAATCTGGAAAATTCATATTCATGTCAATAATATTTCATCTAATTTATATAAATGATGCTTTGCATTTATTTACCTTCTCTTTCCTTAAAAAATTTAGAGTGATGGACATGAAAGCCAGGCCAGTGTACATGTGAGGCATATGCTTTCCCATGAGCTGAACCCCCATCAAAGAAATCATGTTTTTTTTTTTTAATGAACTTGAATCAGTTGTACCCTGCTTACAGTGCTTCCTTCGTCCTGAACTCCAGACTCTCTGTTTCAGTCTGCCTTCCCTCTTTGCCCAACACCAAGAAGATGACCTTACAAAGTAACCCTTGTCTGAACCAACCAGCAGGAACTTTCCCTGGCCATCTCTTTCTCCACTTCTTTGTGCTGCAAATCTTTCACAGTCTCTTACCTTCTTACATCCCAGGCCAGTCTTCCAGCAAAGCCTGGAAGCCATCTCTTTCAAACTGAACGTCAAGAAAGACAGCGCCTGCTTCTCAAGCTCAGTTAATCAGCAGCTGTGTGACGGTAAGTGGTGGCTTAAGTTAATAAGCAGCCATTAGCGAGCGCGGAAGGCCCCTGCGTTGATCACACAGCCCGGTGACACACTCCAGGGCTTTTCTGTTGACTCGCTCCAACTGTTCACAAGTTTTCTCATCCCTTGTTTTGCAAAACTGAGTTTAGTTTCTTTCCCATTGCAACAGCCTTGAAGACAGTCTCCCTTGCATTTGTACTTCATCCTCTATAAATTTCTTGACACCTGAAGAAACTTCTTGACAAATGAGAATAGAATAAAATAGAGATTAAAATCCTTCATTCAGAAAGGGAGGGGAGAAGGAGAATGGAGAAAAATATATAGCTCATAAAAACAATTAAAACAAAACAAATACCATTTGCTTTGCTGTTTTATTAAATTGCATCAGTGAGAGCTTTCCTCGTCAGTAAAAAGAAATGTAGTCTTCAGAAATGTTACCTTTTTTCATACAAATAGATTTTCTATAATTAATGAACTATTTTATTAAACAATTACAAAGGACCTTTATTATTCTTTTATTAAATATGTAGCAAAGGGCTCTACTATTTGTTCTTTTGCTTTGTCACACATTTATGAGATCTGGAGGATTTTATGGAACCAAAGACAGTCAAGACTCTGTGTGTGTCTGTGTGTGTGTGTGTGCACGCACGCACACAGGCAAGTGCACACATCATTGTGGATGCAAGAGTGTGCTAATGTGTGTCCATGAGTATTAAGTCCAGAGGTCAAGCTCAGCATCATTTCTTAAAAGCAATTCACCTTGTTTTTTCAGAAAAGATCTCTTAATTGGCCTTGAACTTGCCAATGGGTTACATTGGTGTGCTGAGTAACCAGGGAGTCCCAGCAATTTACTTTTCTTTCCTTCTCCTACTCTGGGATTATAATGTACATCACTACGCCTAACATCCTTGCATGGATGCTGCAATTGAACTTAGTTCCTTGTACTTGCCCTGAGGATTTGATTGAGCCATCTACACATCCTGAAATTCTCTTCACAGGTAGCTTGCCATATACATTTTCAGATATGGATCTCAGTGTATTGTTGGTTCATTTTCTCAGCATAAATCCTAACATTGGAATACACACATGCCACACATATGGTCAAACTGTCATTTGTTAAAGTCTGTCTTTATTTTACCTTTACCCTTAAATCTGAAAGTGTAGAGAAATCAACCTACGACTATATTTCTTTGTTTCAATTTTTGGTGAGAATCACCCTGGACAGAGAAAGAAATTAAGAAGAAGAATGATATCTAACATTATTTGAATGCATATAAGCATCTATGGCCCTAGCTTTGTTGAAGAAGTTTAACATTTATTAGTATAGGTGCTAAGAGTTTCACCCTGTTTTACAGGATTGGAAACTAAAGCAGAGTTATTGACTAATAGTGCTGAGTAATGACGGTCATTTGCACAAGTGTTTGTGCAAAGTCATGCCATGACACCGAGAACTCGGGCTGCAGAATCTGACATCCATCTTACACTGTGTAGTGTCTTTAAAATAGGAAAAGGAAAAGAGCTAAAGCAGCGGGGTTTCCGAACAGAAATGACACACGCATTAAATCCACTGTCACTTTACCTTGCTGCGACCAGCTCAAGGATTGTTTCCTTTTTATACAGTCATAGAAAGCATGACAAATGAGGTTTTTTATTTGTTGTTTTCGCTGGCCAAATAAAGCACTAAGCTGCAGACACAGTGTGTGGGGACACTGCAAGGAAGAATTGAGCTGATTTAGCTTTTGTGCAAACCCTGCACTTTCTGGCTTATTTTAGAAGTACACCACCATCTCCCGGGTAGATATCTGGATGGATGGTTGATATTTATATGGCGATAGCTCAGCTCTCTCTACCCTGCGCATTTCTAAGGACAGAAGATTCACGTACTGCCTATCAATTTTATTGACAACGAAATCCTTCTGTTTCATTGGCTGTATGCTCTACCGGAAATCTTAACTTTCCCCAAACAGTCACAACACAAATCCCCAAGCCCAGGGGGGAAATGTCAGTTTTAAGACTTTATACTTTCTCCACTAAGCTATTTCAGAATTGTCAAGACCATGTGTCCCCAAAACAGCCCACCCCATGCTCAATGCTGTTTCAAATGATGTGCTTGCCTTGTTAAGACTCTTGGATAGAGACTTGGTTCTGAGTCACAGAGTTTTCCAGATGACTAACAAAAAACTATCACAATTTTTGTTCTAAAAACATGTCACTGCTGTGAGACAGCCCTGCCATTTCAAAGTGTAGCAAGGACATGATCAGGGAAGTGTAGTGAGCCGGACAGGACGCCATTACAAGATGGCTCCAACATCCTGTCTTGTTTGTTACAAACAACTCCATATTTGGCTATGGCTTTGAGAGCTGCGCTCCCCGCTTCCCGCAGGCGCGGTGGATGTAGATTCTTGAGCCTATCCCGATGCGGTCTGGTGTCAGCTGTTGGTGGCAGCCAATCACAGGGCGACCCGTGTGCCAATTCCCTATTTAAGCGGCTGCCTAAGTGCGCCCCTTCCCTTCGCTTCCTGCTCCCCCTTCGCTTCCTGCTGCCTCTCCCCTGTGTTCCCTGCCCCTTCGCTCCCTGTCCCTCGTTTTCCTGCCCCCTCGTTCCTTGCCCCCCATCAATCAAGGGCACTCCAGTAAAGCGTGATCTGAGTGGAATCCTGGTGTGGTGGTCGTTCTTCCGTCACCGGTCAAGAAGTCCGCCGCAGGGAAGAGCTTTCCTTTAAAAACCATTTTTAGATTTTGTTTTTCTTGTCTTTATTATCTGAACTTGGGAGGTATCTTGATGTCTGTCTTAGGGTTTCTATGGCTGCGAAGAGACACCATGATGACAGCAACTGTTACAAAGGACATTTAATTGGGTGGCTTACCGTTTCAGAAGTTCAATTCATTATCATCATGGTGGGACATGGCTGTATGCAGGCAGACATGGTGTAGAGAAGGAGCTGAGAGTTCTCCACCTTGATGGGCAGGCAACAGGAAGTGAATTGTCTGACTTGGCATAGTTTAAGCGTATATAAAACCGCAAAGCCTGCCTCTACAGTGACACACTCCCTCCAACAAAGCCACACCTATTCCAACAAGGTTACATCTTCTAATAATGTCATTCCCTATGAGCTTATGGGGGACAATTACATTCAAACTACCACAGTATCTTTTGTGATACTATATCAAAATACAGCTGACTGGATGATTTGTAAATAGGAGATGTGTTGTAAGAGAAGCCATGTAGCCCTACTAGAGACAGACACATTGGAACTTTACCTGATAAGCCACATCTATGTGGTGATACACAGATGAATAGAAATGGGTTAATTTAAAATATAAGAGTTAGCCAGAAATACACTTAAGCTATTGGCCAAACAGTATTTCAAATAATATAGTTTCTATGTGTTTATTGTAGGACAGGGACAAAAACCTCCAACAACAGATTGGCACATCTACGTAATCGACTATAGCCATGTGAAACCTGAGAGAGCTTACCAAGTAATTCTAGACACAAAAGAACAGAGTTAAGCATGGCGTTTTGGGCCAGCACTTTGCGGGTGGCATTCTACAACTCCTTTAAGAGAGGTCTTCCTGATTCAGTGGTAGTAGTGAAAGAAAAAAACCTACATGGTTTCAAAATGGTGGCCTTTTGGGTTGTGCTGTCAGCATGAACTCTGGCTCTTTCAGGAGGCCAAGCACTTGAATGGGGCTTGTGAACAGCATGCTACAAACTGTTTAATGATGTGACACAGACCCCCTGCATACCTGGAACTGGGGTGGTGTGCACGGTTTGCAGAGGTAGTGAACATGCCTCTGCCATATTGGGTTGGGCGGAGCCAAAAGGCAAAGCAGCCTTATTCCTAGTAAGGCTATTTAGCGTTTTAAGAAGCACTCCTGGACAGAGAAGAATTTCAGATACACAATAGGACAGATTCAGATATAAAAGACCTCTAAATGACACACAGTGTGTTTAAAAAAAAATATGTAGGCTTGGGAGAGAGAAGTAAAATAGTATAGAGAGTTATAAAAATAAGTAAATGGTTTTTCAAAAAAATAAAACAGAGTCTTTAAAAAGACAGAGGAAACTTGTATAAAAAGTAAAGGAATAAAGAAAAATAAGCCACATAAAGAAGGAGTACACACAGAGAGTCTGGATTATGTATATGATTTTGTTTTCTTTACTATGAAGGAGCTAAGTACAGAGAGACATTTAATTGTATGGGCTGCTAAGCTAAACTGACCAATTTTAAAGATATCTTGATTCCAAACTTTGGGTCTAAGGATTTTTGCTTTGAAAAAAAGTGGTTCTGTTTTTGTTTCCACAGAAGATGAGAACCTGTGGCCTAATTCCAGACTAGTGTGGTTTGATGGACCAAGATCCTCCAAAAGGTCACCTAAAAATTACTTGACCCAACAAAAAGCAGGAAGCAGTTTGGAGAGAACTATGCCCAAATTCCCAAATATTGTTTATAAATGTTTGTTTACATTTAAAGGGGTATATGCTATAGAGATTTGCAGTGGTATGGGTCTTGGTTTGTTGATACAAATTTAAGGTCAATTTTGTTATATATATATATGCTCCTTATTAAGGTATTGTGTTTGTACAGCTCATTTAAAAATGTAATGTATAATTAAAAAATATAGGGTAATAGTTAATCATCTATAATAGTCAAGTTTGTAGTCATGTTGGTTAGGTTTTTCTAGATATATAGAAATATATTTCAGATAGGTATTCTTCAAAACTTTCAGGGACCTTCAGAATATGGCATTTAAAATGTTTTAGGAACTGAAACTTTTCATGACAATGAGACACATCTACTTCAAGAGGAAGATGAGCACCAAAGAGGCTCCTTGCCATTTGGACAAGAAACTACTCTTACCCAGACTGCTTGATGTTATGCTGTGTGAACTGGACATGCAGAGCCTACAGAGAAATGACTGCTGAAGTTGCCTAAAGAAGGTGAGACAATCCTTCAGGGTTCCTGCTTCATAAAAGAATCTGCTAGACATTCTGCAGGACACAGAAGAAAGCAAATGATGGACTTTGTCATTACAAGGCAGAACAGATCTTCAATTTTCCTGCTTTATGGAAAAGTCTGCTGAATACTATGGGCTGAAGATGGGTGCCCCAATAATACAGAAGAACTTTGGGTAACTGTCCAGGCAGCAAGACGTCTGTAAATTCTAGAGTTTTGGAAGTTGCTTACAATGTACTTCCTGTTTACTTAGGTAATATTATATTCTTCTGGAGTGTTTGATGGAGTTGAAGAATATATAGTTATAGTTGTCCTTAGTTATGATAAAAGATAAAGTAGATATAAATATTGTAACTGTAATTCTTGTTTGATACCTGTTTTGTTATATGTAATTTTACTATGTTAAAGTTAAAACCTTCCTTTTTATTTAAACAGAAAAGGGAAAATGGTGTGGGAAGTTGTTCTGTATATGTGTTGCTTTTATTGGTTAATGAATAAAGAAAATGCTTTGAGCCTATAGCAGGGCAGAACAGAGCTAGACAGGGAAACTAAACTGAAGGCTGGGAGAAAGAAAGCAGAGTCAGGGAGATGTCATGTAACTGCCACTGGGGACAGAAAAGTCAGAACCTTGCGGGTAAGCCACAGCCACATGGTGATACACAGATTAATAGAAATGGGTTAAATTAAGATGTAAGAGCTAGCTAATAAAAAGTAGATCTAATAGGCCAAGTAGTGATTTAATTAATACAGTTCTGTGTGGTTATTTCAGGACTAAGCAGCTTGGACCAAACAAGTGGCCTCCTGCTACAGAGATGTAGTGGCATTTCAATTGTATTTTAATAAATAAAGACTGCCTGAAGATCTGAGAGTAAAACAGCCCCATTGGTCAGCCTTATAAACTAGATTATGGTAAGACACACCTTTATTCCCAGTAGCACACTAGTTACCATAGAAATTGGGTGGTACATGCTTTTAATCCCATTGGTGCATGTCTTTAATTCCAGCCATAGAGAGGAATGTAATGTGGGAATAGGGGAGACAGCTCTCAGACACAGCCTCATTCTGAGATTCCTGGAGGCAGAATCATCATTTCAGACTGAGGTCAAGGTAAGAGTCAGTGGCTGGTTATTTTGCTTTTCAGATCTTCAGGTTGGACCCCAATTTCTCTCTCAAAGTTTTTATTAATCGTTCTTCAAAGAAAAGATTTTTCTGGTTTATGGTCTTGAAGTCTGAGATTGAGGGGATGTAGCTGGTGAGGATATCCTTGCTTCTTCCTCCTAGGTAGAAGGCACAGCATAGAAGGACAGCAAACAATCTCCAGTCTTTTCATAATTATCATCAATCATTATCAGAATGCAGTCCCACTGGGTTATGAATAAGTTTCCAACACATGCTTTTTGGCAGGCACATTCAGACTTTAGCAAGAGCTGAATGGAGACTAGCAATGGACAGATTGTTTATTTGTTAGTGCATGAGAGGACAATTCACTCCACTGTAGTTAGAATCAATGGGTTCCACATTGTATTAATGCAGTTAAATACTGTGTTGCTTAAACATATGTACAGGGTTAAAAAAAGATTGTAGGCCTGGAACCAGTGACAGAACCATTATAACATATTGAATACTGGTTACTGTTTAGATTGTTACTATTAGCAAACCAATCACTACCATGGAGAGCACCAAGTCCCTCTGTTTCCCTTTTTTGTTGGCTTCCTTCTCTTCCAGTATGCGATGGATCAGGGAAGAACAGGGAAACAGGAATTGGTGGACTATCCATAATGAGATGACCTATCAGAGAAAAGACACAGTGGCCCCATCCTTCTGCTAGGCCTTCACTCCAAGAATCTTATGGATTTAAATCCCTGTTATTGCATGGAACATTTCAGCAAAGAACACTTTTGTTTTGGTTTGTTTCCAAGTGTTGTTTGGTATTGATTGGGATAGATGAAAGAGGTTTGCTTCCATGCCATTATCTTGTCCTGAAGATCTCCTTTGGCTCTTCTGGTCCTCTTGATATCCTAAATTCCAAATGTAATTCCCCCATCTCCTTCTTTATATAGCTACTATTGTCTGATACTTGTTCAGCTCTTAAAGACAGTACCTCATTTGTCTTTAATAATGTAAAAGCCAGGGCCAGAGCCTTACCACCATCCCTAATGTCACCAGGTGGTCAGGGCCTCGCAGCATCTCCAACCCTGTTGATGATACTTTGCTTCAGTATTGCAGAGTAAAGCTAGAAAACAAATGATGCCAATATATGAGGCAAGTGGCGTTTTACCAGAGATGATGTATAACGGAAGTGATATTTAGAGAAGATTAACTTGGTAAACACAGGAAGTGTTGGAATATAGCAAAAGGAAAATTTGACAAAGGTCGTTCCACTCTGTAGCAATAAGCCATCCTGGTCTCGGGCTGTCTGATTGAGAAAACTAGGATTCTCTGTCACTTGCTCAGCTGGCATTTAGACTATTTTAGTGATTATAGAAGAAGCAGGCGTTGCCCAGGCTTCTTGAACTGCATAACTTGGGGGACTCTGTATGAATAAAAGTGACGCTGTGGAAGTTCGGAGCTATCCAGGAACAGAGGTAGGCTGAGTGGAAGATTGGGGTTCAAAAGGAGAACCATCAATAAAGAGGAAAGTGCCACCTTTAAAAAGTGATCATGGAGGAGGAGAAAGGGGGTAGAAGAGACTTGTGTTAAATGCTAGTGCTGTGCATTTAACACAAGAAATGTTGCAAGTGTGCAAGAAATCCTAGCATGTTTATCTCATAGGTATAATGATGAATATCATTAATATCTGTATGGTTTTTGTTTTTTCAAAATTAATTATTGGTTTGTTATATAATTATAGAAAACTAGTAAGCCATTATGAAGAAAAACATCTACATAGCGCTGTATGCATCATTCTGTATGCATTAATTTATGCCTACATGCAATAGAAAATTCATGTAGAAAATACATTGTGTTCTACAGCTATTATCTTAAAAATAGGTAATTTAGCAAAATCTCTCATCACTAGCATTTCTGCAGATAATACAGTCTTTTCTCACCTTAAGTATGTCTGATTATAAAATAAATGTAGCAAAATCCCTTGATCTACATGATCATAAATATGCCAAACTCAGCACACATTTCTCTGTAAGAGTTCATAATAAAAAAGTTGCCTCCCGCTAATATGATAGTAATTTGATATTGATATAAAATCTCAAGAGATTAAGACTAAGTAGGATCATTATGCACACAATTATGCATAGTTATTGCTCATGTCTATGTTTTGATACTTGCTTTACCCCTCACTCATCTTTGTGGTTGTGCAATTCGATAACTCTCTGGTGCCCTCATTTTTACTGAGTAGGATGCTCCTCTCTGTTGCCACTCCCTCCTTTATCCACATTGCTGCTGGTTGCATTTTAAGTTATTTCTAAAGTTAGTGAGTTAGATGCAGCATCGCTATGAACAATCTAGTGTGGACTTCTTTGTTTACATCTGTGGAAGTCTCAAGAGAGCATTTAATTAATTCCAAGATGCACAACACATGTCAATGTGCTTTAAGAGTGGATAAGTGCCCCAACCCGTGGGCTCTAACAATAACAACTGGGAATACATGGTGGTATTTTTCATCAAGTTGATGATATCTTTGTTGAATTAAATATTGTCGTGCTGGCTACTTTTTATGTCAACTTAATGCAAATTAGAGTAATCTGAGTGGAGGGACTCTTAATTGAGTAAAATTGGGCTGTAGACAAGCCTATAGGACATCATCTTAATTAGTCATTGATGTGAAGAGCCCAAACAGGCTGAGCAAGCCTGGGGAAGCAAGGCAGTTAGCAGTACTCCTCCATGGCCTCTACGTTGTCTACTTCCTCCAGGTTCCTGCCATGACCCCCTCCCTTCAAGGGCAAACTGTGATATGGGAGCATAAGCAAAACAAACCCTTTTCTCTCCAAGTTGCTTTTGATCATGGTGTTTCATCAGAGCAATAAAAACCCAAACCAAGACAACAGACTTTAGCACTTACCTACACGAGCAAAGAGTTGTTAAAATCTTCACTTCTGCCAGGCATCAGAGGACTATTTTGTAAGTGACCAAGAGAGAGAGAGACTAGCCACTAGGAAACTGTGATAATCACCAGTGGTTACATAATGATGGCCACAGAGCACTTGGTTCTAGAATGGAAAGCAAGAGACTTTATCTTCCTGTGTGCAGGAAAGCTTGGCCGTTTGGACCGAGAGGAGAGATGGTCAGGTGTGAGCAGTCAGTGTAATTTCCCACCTCCATGACTGAGAGTGTTTGTGTCAGCCTGTTCTGTGTTTTAGAATAATAAAATAGCTCTTAGAAAATAAAACAGAAACAACAAAAAAAAGGATACTTTATACATGTTAATGTGAGTCTTTGTCCCCTGTGTAGCTTCTATGCACAGACAGCAGAAGATACCAAGGACCAGAGCTGTAAGGGGAAATTGGGTTTGATGAGACTAAGGGACATCAAATGGTGCTTGCGTCAGAATTACATCATTGGAGATACAGAGTTCACTCTCTCACTTAAACTGGAGAAACATCCAGGGCAATACGGACACCCCTGAGCTGCAAGCTGATCTCAATTTTCCTCCTCTACAGGATTCTGGTCTCATCAGTGTTGGGCAGTTATAACTAAGAAGTGGAAAAAATTCAAAAGTGAATTTACTTACATAAAATCAGATAAATTTATTGGATTAAAAAAATCACTGTTTCTACTTTAAAACCTAGATTTAATGTAACATTTTGAAATAAAAAGATTGATGGCAAGTTCAGAGTGACCTATAAATGTGTTCACAAAAACAATTAAATATTGAAATCCTTCACCTAAGAACCTGGCCTGGCAGTGCCAGAAAAGACTGTATGTTGAGCCAAAGAAAGGAAATGAGTCTAAAATTAAGAAGCCCATGATTAAGTTGTTGTGGGAAAATAATTGCAGTTTAAAAGAAGTGATATTCAAAAAGCTACAGAGAATTGCACATAGTTAATTTTAATTTGGTTCTTAGGCCGTAAAGAAAAAGGACAGAAATGAAATGTATTTTCCATCCTGAAGTTCAGAAAGTATTTCCATTCTTAGTGTTTCATAGTTCATTAATCTATTAAAGGAAAAGCAGTCTATCACAAACATATTAATCTGAGCTGTCTTTGAAATGGTTCATGCTCCATTTTACTGATCATTTATTTATTTTCAATTTCCACAGTTCGGCATAGAGATCAGAAATAAGAATGAATTCAAAACATGGCACGGTTCTCTCTGGGAACACATTAAAATGTGATGAATATCGGAGGCTACAGTTTTATTTTGTTTTTGTTTTTTTTATGAATTCTATTTATTTTATTAGAATTTCTTTCATTGGTCTTAGGGTATATCTTAGTGGGCAAAGTGCTTGGCTGGCAGGAACAAAGCCTCTGGTCTCTCTTGCAGCATCACATAAAATTGGAAATTGTGGCACATGCTTGAATACCAGCATTAAGGAGACGGAGGCAGGAAGATCTAAAGTACAAGGTCATTTTTGGCACCATAGTAAGTTCCAGGTCAGTCTCATCAACATGAGAACATTTATCCAAACACCAAACCAACTCTCCTCCTCAACTCAACCAACCACAACGAAACAGAACAAAAGGAAAACATCAAAGAAGGCCTGGAATATGCACCCTGGTAGAGAGCTTGTCTGGTAAAGCTCCAAGCCCTAGGTTGGCTTCCAGTTTAAGGAAGCAAGATCATTCGTTGAGTTGCTGGTGCGTGTTTATAATCATATTTGGGAAACGGAGGCAGGACTATTAGGAGTTCCTCTGTGACAAGTTCAAGTCCAGTCTCTGGGCTCCATAAGATCCTGCCTCAAAAACGAATTCTTTTGTGTAGAAAATAAAAAACCCTCATAGGTTTACATATCTATTTCCAGCGACTATTTCTGTGGCCCTAGAACCCGTCTGTTAGCTTCATTAAGTTTGAAATAGAAAAATGTGAATACCGAGTTTGTAATTTATGAGAAAAACGTGACTTTAAATACTGGCTCTACTGTCTATTAGCCGTGCAGTGTTAGTTACAAGCTACTTAGCCAGTCTCTATTTCATTCATTTTAGCTCTAAAAATTCTCAATAACATCAGGATCTTCTTGTTAGGATTATTGTTGCAATGCCCGAGAAATGGAAAGTAGTAAATTAATGTTAGTTATTACGATAACTTGAAAACTTAGGGGAATTGAGCCAAATAATGAACAGTTCTGTGCTTTTCTAAGCATATCCGTTTATCATGGCTTTAACAGTTTAACTAGACAATGGCTGAGTGGAAAGAACACCCTGCTCTCCTTCCTTCCAGTCTCCTCTGACAGCAACGGAAACACCTTATGCTTAGCAATGATATGGGAGGAAGAGAGAAAGGGTGAGGGCGGCACCTTCTCAATAGAGAGATGAGAAAAATATACCCCTGACATTGCTTTTCATAGGTGACCAGTCCTGGGGCAGTTTCTGAGGCCACTCTGAACCACTCATCAGAGGAAATTACACAAGATAACAGGAGATTCAGTCACTCTCAGTGCTGGTCCCCTCGCAAAGAACTACTTCATTTGTGCTCTTAAAAGGTAGGACTTTTAGAGGCAGATGAAAAGTCAAAAGGCCACGTAGATTTTTTTTGCTGAGAGACACAGTTTTTAAACCCTTCAACCCACTGCTTCTAGCGGGAGACCACTACCACCGTTGACCACCGGTTACTAGAAAGAGCTGGATTCTGTTTTGTTGCATATAAGAAAATACAACCAGATGAAGGAGGGCTTATCATTGGCTTGTCAAATAATGCCAACTTTGGAGAAGAGAGAATCAGCACACGGCAATAAGACTTTATTTTCTTTGAAAGCTGCCTCTCTCTTAAGTCATCAGTAATTGCAATTGCTTTACTCTCCAGAGAACAGGGAGACTTCCACATCAAAGGCTACTGTGCTAGGGGGTCACTTTGGTTTTTGTTTTGTTTTGTTTTGTTTGAGATAGGGACTCATGGGACCCTGGCTGATCTTGAGCTTATTATGAATCTGAGTTTGACTTTGAACACCCGATACCGCTGCATCTACCTCTATACCACATCTACCTCAATACTGCAATTTTCATAATCAACCAAGCCTATGTATACACATTTGGAGAACCAGCAAAATGTGTTTCAAGCAAACAAACTGAATAACACCTGTAATGTGATTCTATTTATTTAAAACATACAACGCAGGGTGTGTGTGTGGGTGTCCCTGCATGTGTATGTCATACACGTGAATACAATTGGGTACACATGTCATGTACACGAAACTTGAAGAGGTTATTGAATCCCCGGAGCTGGAGTTAAGACGGTTGGGAGCCAATTTTTACCTAGAAATAATTAGTATGTCTTGGGCCTCTGGTTTGTTCCAAGAGCCGCAAGTGCTCTTAACTGTGGAGCTGGATCTTGTTTTGCTGCATATAAAGCAATACTTATAACTAGCACCCAAGATAAAGAAATCATTTCTAGGTGAAAATTCAGGTGTGTGTAACGATGATGAGAAGGTATGAAGCAGGATGATGTACATAGAAGGCGGCAGAGATGGTTGGCAGGGAAGCAAAGGGTAGTTTTCACGTCAGTTGATACATTTGTAAAGTATCCTTTCCCTTTCAAAGTGGCTTCTTGTCTAATGTCAGTAATTTAAGCATTGATTTAAACCATTTCAAGAGATAGCTATGCCTTTATGTGTCCTTAACTCATTACAATTTGCCTCTAGAATAGATTTTGCATGGTAACATAAAGATTTTTTTCCAGAGCTCAAAAATCCCCGTTGTTGTGAATGACTGTCTTCTAAGCCAAACAACCGCCATTTTGTGGCGTTCAGGTGTACCTCCTCTAAAAAGGATCGTCTCAGCAGGGCTTGATGTCTGCTTATACCTCTCACAGAGGATTGGGGAGCACTGTGAGACCCTCATCTGAGTACCCAGTCACTCCTTACCACCTGCTGTAGACAACTCCGCCTTAATTGCACATGGCCTGTGGGAGGGGCTAGAGTATAAAGACAGTCGGAGAATAAGAGTGTGTGAATGTGTGTGTGTGAGTATGTGTGAGTGTGTGTGTGAGTGTGTGTGTGAATGTGTGTGTGTGAGTGTGTGTGTGAGTGTGTGTGTGAGTGTGTGTGTGAATGTGTGTGTGTGTGTGTCTGTCTGTCTGTGTGTGTTTCATCTATGTGGCTACAGGGAAGCCCTTATCCATGCTTGGCAAAGGCTTTCCCAGGTGTGGCCTGTTGGAGAGGGGAACACCCACACTTAGTAGCCACTCACCTAAGCTCTGTAATGAAACCTCATAAGTTCATGCTTAGGTTTGTTGTTGGGGCCTCAGGAGAATGGGTAGATGTTGCTCGCTTCTCTTTGCTTCTCCTTGTCAAAACCCGCCTCAGTTCGTCGTTCATCTCTGCATGGGTCAGCACACCTGCCCTGCATTTGCTTTTGTTTTGTAAATGAGACCTCTGGTACACGCTGCAAAAATAAAAGAAAATGTGTCAAGCAGCGCATTTGACACAAGTGCCTCTAACTTGAGTATAGTAATTGGGTACAATAATGGTCTCAAAATGCGACAATATACATGAGAGGGTTTGTTTCTATACAGCAGAGAAACATGAGCGCACCTGAGTGAATCCGAGGCTGCAGTAACAGTCTGTTCATTTTAAGAGCTCTTCCACGTGGAACACCTGGTTGCTCTTCTACTTTGGCAGGGCTGGCTCACAATGCTGTGCAGGGCAGGCTGAGAGGCCTCTAGTCTGATTTGTGGTGCTGTCTGGAGGGGTGGAGCTGGGAATGTCATTTGACCAGGTGGTCAGACTCACGTGGGGTGGGTGGGCTTTCATTTTCTCTGCTAGCTTCAGAAGCTATCTAAGCTACAGCAAGACGGAGGACTGTCTTCAGTCTTAATGTCTCCTGCCACATGCAAAACCATCTGTCCTCACTAGCTTATCGGTTATGTCCTGTTTTACCACAAAAACAGAGCTGTATTTTTCTTGTCTGCTGGTGTCCTTTCTCCTTCTAGAACTGCCCCACCTGCATGGGCCCAGACAGCAGGTATAGTTTCATGTGGCCCATCACCTGCATTTGGACCTTGAATTTGACCAGCTTTCCAATCGGATCATTTTGTGAGTGAATTTGGCTTTGAAAATGGTTTGAACACTAATGAAATCCTCTTTCAAATATCTTTACAGGGATAGTTTAAATACAGAACAACTTCAAGACTCTCCAGTTTCTCAATTACCATTGTGTGAAGTTGTCAAAAGTGTCTCTTTTATTTGGGATGTTAGTTATATACAAAGTCTTTCATCTTTGAGATAAGTTAGCATGAGAAATTTTTTTTATAATTTTATAAAGCCAAAAAATGTACTTATACACACTTTCCTATGTGGGATAAAAATTTAAAGGCACAATAAGGGAGTTTATATGTGTGTTATATCAAGAACCATATAAATTTGCTGCCACTAGGGAAAATAGACAGGTGCCCCTTTGCAGATTACCTATGGGATAACAAAAAAACAAACAAACAAAAAAAAAACCCAAAACAAAACCATTTTTGGGTTTAGAAGAAAAAAGAAGCTAACGTGTTTATTTGTTAACTGGAACTTAAACTTTACTTATTATTGCTGTGTATACACGTATGATTACAGGCACATGCATACCATGGAGAGAAAGCGGAAGTTCTTGGGGAGTTGGCGCTCCTTCCACCTTTGCATGGGTTCATCTTCATTCTGCTCACTGTTCACCTCGCAAGGCTGAAAGCACACCGGCATCACAATGAGGGACCTTCCAGGACTCAAATTCTAGACTTCACGGTCCCTTCAAGCTGTGGCTGAAGATAAGGAACTCTGTTTTTCCTTGGAGTGTGTTTTGCTGAGCAGGTAGAATGATATTTCTCTTCCAATGGAAAGTACACTGAGGAAAACTTTTATCCCAACTCAAGGAAAAACATGTCCTATCATAGTTGCTGGCAAATTCACAGCAATTGCTTCTTTCCTGTTTGGGGGCATGGTGCCATTATAAATATTTTTTCTCATACCTGAATGATTGATTATTTTTTTAAAAAATTTTGACTAAATTCACACTTTTAATATAAAAAATTTAAGGTGTTTCCCTGGACATATTCAATTAGTCTCTCTGTAACCTATAAGTATATAATTGCTGTCTGCAAAGTGTCCAACTATGTTTTAGATGCACTATCACGCAACTGTTCACATTTTATAAATGTGTGTATATGCATAGCTTGCCCTATGTAAATACATGTATATATGCCTTTAGATATTCCCTTGTATGGTGGTTTCATACCTATATTCGTTGACATATTATTTTCAAGGTCATCTTGAATGCACAAAGTTAAAAATAATCACAGAAAGACACAATATAAGAACTAGAAGATAATCTAGTATCAGCTATTATAGTTTCCTCATCTTTACAAAAGAACAGAAATGAGGAGAGAAACTTAGATTCAGAAAAGAAACTACACCTGCACATAGTAGCCAGAAAGGACTCCAGAACTTTCTGACCTAATTAGAGTTTTCTGGTAGGGCTTTAGTGACTTTTTGGAGAGAGGACACAGAGAAAAGATTAAGATTGGACGGAGCCTATTGAGGAACGATTGCTGCCCTCGGAGCCGCCTTCTGCCCTACAAAGGGAAGGGGTGGAAGGTAAGTCGTAGTGGGCGGAGAACAACAACAAAACATCAGGGAAGGTGAAGTTACAGCACGTCCTAGCTGATTGATGGCAACACTGCACAATGGAGAGAGGTTAGCGGAAAGCGGATTCAGTTCCTAACCTCCTATACTTCAGAAGAAGAAAGATGAGGACAAAGTCTTCAGATATTTTATCTGTCCAAGTATTTTGAGTCCTTTCAGGATTGTTTTTTAAAGTTCAGAATAAAATTGTGAAATAGTTTTGTCTCTGCACATGAAAAATGAATGCCTAATAGAACTGGAATATTAGAATCTATAAAACAATGCTTTGGGACCCCGGACAACAGAAGAATGGGTTTTTGGTAATGGAAACTTACCGTTTCCAAACAGCTGGACGGAAAAACAACTTCACAGAAACAGGGCTTGGTGGTCTTTGTGAATCAAGGAAACAGTTTCCAGGGTTCAAGGAGCACTCAGAGCAAGCATGGCAACCTGAACCTGTGGGACAGGGACCTGAGAGCACAAAGCTATACAGACGGAGAGTTTACTCCGGACAAAGATCAACAATTTCTGAGGGTCATGTAGGACAGGAGTCTGTATTCCCAGCCAAAGGAGAAAGAAATTATATTACACAAGAAAGTAGATGGGGTTCACAGATGGATCACACTATAGGGTGAGGGAAAAATTAAATACACAATAAAAATCTACCATCACCTCCAAGAAAAGCTTGAAAAATCAACTTTTAAGAAATGATCTGATTTGATTTAAGGACAACTCTACCAGATGGAATCCTTACTTGACACTGCTTGGTTGGCCAAGACTAGATAACCAGAGACTAGATAGCCAGAGGAGACTAGATAACCAGAGACTAGATAGCCAGAGGAGACTAGATAACCAGAGACTAGATAGCCAGAGGAGACTAGATAACCAGAGACTAGATAGCCAGAGGAGACTAGATAACCAGAGAGACTAGATAGCCAGAGGAGACTAGATAACCAGAGAGACTAGATAGCCAGAGGATACTAGATAACCAGAGACTAGATAGCCAGAGGATACTAGATAGCCAGAGGATACTAGATATCCAGAGAGACTAGATAACCAGAGACTAGATAGCCAGAGAGACTAGATAATCCAGGAACCTAGGATAAAACCAAATACTACTTTCTTTTTTTTAAAAAAAGATTTATTTATGTATTTATACATTATCCTACCTGTAGACCAGAAGAGGGCACCAGATCTCATTATAGGTGGTTGTGAGCCACCATGTGGTTGCTGGGAATTGAACTCAGGATCTCTGGAAAAGCAGTCAGTGCTCTTAACTTCTGAGCCATCTCTCCAGCCCCAAATACTACTTTCTAAAACAAAATAAAAACAAATAACTCCTCCCCAAAACATTGCAATGAAATGACTCCTAATGACATTCTGCTATACTTAGAGATCAGTGCCTTGTTTTTCCCTCATTAGAGAAGCTTCCTCCTGCAGCAGGTGGGAACAAATCTTGTGACTCACAGCCAGGCAATAAGCCAGTGAGAGACCATTGAGCACTCAGCCTTAAATGGGTATCTCTATCAAATCCCTCCCCTCCCCTTCCTTTCTTCCCCATCTCTTCCTTTTTCCTCCCTAACTATGACAGGTTTCTGTGGATCATAACAATTGTAAGCCCCCATCCCTCATCTACATTTCCCTCCTTGACATTTTTTTCTCATTTATTTTAAAATAATCCTTAGCCTTATCCATTTCCCTTTTCTTTCTAACTTTAGTTTCTAATATCTTAGTGCATACTGTATTACTTTTGTTCCCTTATTCTTCAATAATTCCTGAGGTTAAGAGGACACTGTGACCAGAGCTCGTGAGAGCTCATGGATTCCTGACCAACAGCTGTGGAACCTGCATGGGACCAAACAAAGCCCTCTGGATGTGGGTGACAGTTGATGGCTTGGTCTGTTTGTGGGGCCCCTGGCAGTGGGACCAGGATCTATCCCTGGTGCATGAGCTGAAGCCCATTCCCTATGGTGGGATGCCTTGCTCAGCCTTGATGCAGGGGGGAGGGGCTTGGTCCTGCCTCAACATGATGTGCCAGGCTTTGTTGACGTCCCATGGAGGAGTGGATTGGTGGGGGGAGAACTTGGTTGGTATGTAAAATGAGTCATTTTTTTTTTAAAAAGAGAGCTGTTTTTAACTATGATGATTCTTGCAGAGTAAAGTTCTCTAGAAGCTGTGGTTGGCTGGTAATTAATATTCTACTCTATAGAGTTGTGCTGAGGACAGAAGCTGGCACTAAGAGCTCGTGGATTAAGGGTTAGCTACTGAGCTACACCACCAGTCTATTCCCACACTGCAGACTACTAAAGAAAGTAGAAATATTCAGCTAACAATTCCAGATGCACAGCACCAGTACAAAAATACAAGAAAAGTTAGAAACCAAGGGGGTGAAACCCCTTTAAAAAGCACTAGCTGCACAGGAATGAATTCCAAGGAGGGTGAATTAGACAACTCAAAATAATAATTATGAGAAAATGTAATGAAACGAAAGAGGATACAAACAAATTTCTGAATGAATTCAAATGGAATACAGACGGTTGAGTGCAATAAGGAAGCCAATGGAGGATATAGAAGAAGAATCCAGTAACAAGATAGGTATACTGAAAAACATCCAGTTGAAATTTTAGAAATGAAAAGCTTATCAAATCAAATTGCAAACTCAATTTCAGCCCTGAGGCTCAGAAAATTTTATAAGACACAACTTGTTACAGGAACTTAGATGTAGCATAACCTTATCTAACAAAATCCAAAGCACTTCATTGAAAATGGGAAGAGTACTGATTTTTTTTAAATGTACTAGGACCATGTACTAGTACCTTTAAGATATGGACAGAGTCAAAATACTGTAAAAGTAACTTGTCATTTGCCTTATTTATAAAAACAGATGGAAATACTCACATTGGAAACAGAAAATGGTACAAGAATCATGTAAGGGACAGCTACCATTTTAAACTAAATTAGGACCGGAGAGATGGTAAGGCACGTAAGAGTGCTAGCCGGCAAGCCTGATGACCCGAGTTCCATCGCTGGCACACACGTGGTTCAAGGAGAGAACCAATTCCCACACGTTGTGCTCTCACCTCTCCATATGCATCACGGCACATGCTCATGTGTGATTAAAATAAATTAATGTGATATTAAACATTGGTGCACTTCAGGGACTGACACAGCGGGAAAGAGCTAGAATTATAACACTATTGCCTTCAAAGTAAGGAAGAAATTTCAAGGATTTTCTAAGTTAAAAAAAATTACAAAAACAAAGAAGATAAAGAACCAGGATAATTGGCGAGCTTCTTCAGCATGATCAAGGTGGAAAGAAACTGCAAAGAACACGCACAGGTATTGTATTTATGGTGACATGCTTCATAATATCAGTTTCTTCCTAATATTTGGTGATGGACTAGCATTTGAAGATTGGAAAATATATTGATACTATAAAAGATATAAAGAGAAATAAAACGTTTAGGGAACCAGTGAGTGATCTATTTGGACTAATGATTTAAAAGACATTTATGGACATATCACCATAATTATATTTTGATATGACAATACTAAAAAATGATAACATAGAGAAATACCTCTGGGGAAGGAAGGTTTGCTGTACGTGGAGCTATCCCAATAACGAGAATGTTCTGCATACCCTTTCTGTTATCATTTTTACAAATCACGGTGTTAACGGGATTCTGTGTCTCTTTGGGTCACATGTGAACATCTCTGTCTTCACACATAGTGACGTGGTAGATGCGTGGCTTGTGGAAGGAAACAAATAAAAGAGTATTGTAAGGCAATAAATAAGGCATCTTTCCTTCAGATAAAAAATTTCTTTTCTCAATCTGATTTCCACCATGATTTAAATTTGATGCTTTTTGGCGTCAGTTTGACCTGTGAGTGCAGTAGCGACTGCAGTCTCCCACCCCCCAAGGGTCGCAGGTGCTGCAGACTTTCCTGTCACAGTTAAGATGCCACCCGAGAGGGTACAGTGGCTATGGGGGAAGGAAACAACCCTTTTTATCCCAAAACCCTAGGAAATCAAATTCTTTTCCTCCCACTTTCGTACATGAGTGTGTGTGGGTGAACACATACCACAGCCTGCAGGCAAGGGGTCAGAGGACAATTTGTGGTATGGGTCCCCGGGGGATCAAACTCAGGTTGTCAGGCCTGTGTGGCAAGCGCTCTACTTTCTGAGCTCATCACTGGCCCCTTTATCTATTCTTAATAACTGTGTCCTAATAACTGTGACATTCAATAGTGTCTTTTCTTTATAAAAATTTGGTGAACTTATCAGCAAATATTTATTGAATAAAGCATTAAATCTAGCTTAGAGGGGGGACTGTATCACTTAAAATTTATAGAACTAGAAAGTGTGGAATCTGGCATGATGCTAAGAATTATGACGATTATTTTTCTCTTGAAGTTACTGATTCATGAACGTACAAGCTACTCTGTGTCTTGTATCTTCAATAGATTTGTTAGCATAATATGATGACCTTTGACTTTCTGATTAAGTTCATAGAAATTGTGTCAGCCTGTCCTGAGAGGGGGAAAGCAAAGCGAGAAGGTAACCATCATTACTCGTGCAAACTGAGACAGCAGCAATCTCCCCCCCTTTTATTGATATTAGAGGAGGAAAATCCAGTTTTGCTCAATCATAGAACATTTATATTCTCTTTCCTATTTTATTATATTATCTTTGACTCATTTGCTTGTAAATAGCAGTTTTTAATTTTAGAAGCACGCAATGCTTCTTTAACAGAAGCAATCAGTTTGAAAAGAGAGCAGGTGACGTAAATTTAAAATGAGACATCGTGTTTCTGAGATGGAACATCAATTGTGTAGACCAAAAGGGAGTTATTCTTCCGGGATGTCATCTGTAAGTGAGCGTGCAAGTTAACGCTGACCGTTTTCAGCCACGTGCACGTACATATCTAGGGAATATGAATTGCCTTCTTTTTCTTCCTGTAAGGTATTGTGTATCTGACAATAGTGTTGCTCTGAGGTACCCGGCACCCAAGTCAGGCAAGAGCAGCTGGCTGCTGATATGCGCAGTTAGCGAGTGTTGGTGTTATTTATTGGTTAAGATTAGTAAGACATGAAATGCATATAACTGCTCTTCCTTTATTTAGAACTTCTTCTTCCTTTGTTGCAATAGTTCTTAGTCATTTTGGAATTATGACTTCTCTTATGATTGACACTTTCAGCATGGCAAAGCACCACCCTTCTAAGCATACAAGAAACATGAAAATGTTAAAAGTTGTTTATTTTGCTTTTTTTTTTTAAAAAGCTAGGAACTCTGGGTCAACACTCACTCCACATCTTCAAACTGCGTCAGCAGGCTTCTCTTGAAATTTACTTTCTATTTCCTCAAAGAGGGGGAAACAATTTTTCTCTTAGACACATTTTGTTTTTAAGCAAAGAAATATTTTGAAGATTCACCCAAGGTCAATTCTACCTGCACCAAGATCCTTCACCTGTGTTTCTATTATGCTTAGCCTTTTCTATTGTTTGATAGCCATTTCACTAAAAATTTAAAATCATGCGCTCCATTAAAGTCCTTGGGGAAATCACAGGATCATTGTATCTCTGATTCAGAATGCTTTGTTAGGGCTTCTTAGTTGTTGTTTTCTTTTTAGCTTACAAGTCCTTTATATATATGCTATGACTTCTGGTTTTGGTTTCCATGGGATTCCCGTATGTGTGAACATGTGTGTCTCAGCATCTGTGGGTGGGTTTCCAGCTAGATCTTTTAAATTTCAAACTTGAAAGGAAGCACTCTCCCTGTATGCCTGGTTCAGGATGGAGATGGAGTTAGTTGTATGTGGGAAGGCTGGCTCTCAGCTCATTTGATAGCCTTCCAATTTTACTTTTCCAGATAATATTCTCTCTCTCTCTCTCTCTCTCTCTCTCTCTCTCTCTCTCTCTCTCTCTCTCTCTCTCTCTTCTCTTTCTCTCTCTTTCTTTCTTGAGACAGAGTTTCTCTGTAGCTTTGGAGTCTGTCCTGGAACTAGCTCTTGTAGACCAGGCTGGCCTCGAACTTTTCCAGACAATATTATGAACTCATGTTCCATCAGTTATTACATAGTGCTTTAAGCCATGGAGAAGAAGACCAGAGTGGGAGTTAGGAACTCAGGATTCAGCCTTGTTCTGCCCTTGTTCTGGTTCTCATGTTGGGGAATATTTTCAGGTGTGTGACTTTTGTTTACGCTGCATTTGTTTAACTCCTTGAAACTGTGTTACTATGCTTGTCTAAAACACCTGATAGCCTTAAAGACATGAAAGGCCAATAGTGGGACAGGAGCAAGGATAGGCGGGGCTGGCAGGCGGAGAGTAGAAATAGGAGGAAAACTGAGAACAAAGAGGATGATGAATAAGAGAACAAGGAAAGGAGGACATCAGGGGCCAGCTACCCACTTAGGCAGAAAGTCACAAAGAAAATGTAAAGAAAGATATACAGGAATAGAAAAAGATAAAATCCCAGAGGCAAAAGGTAAGGGAGGTAAGAAATGCTGGCAATAAACAGGCCAAGCTAAGGCTGGGTATTCATAACTTAGAATAGCCTTTGTGTATGATTTATTTGGGAGCTGGGTAGTGAGTCCTCCAAAAAGCCAAAAGAGTAAAATATCCTACTACAGGCCTCCTTAGATATGGTCAATTGTATTCCCCTCTATTTCCTAATCTGCAAAATGAGAACATTTGGTCTTGTGATTTCTAACCAATTAGCCATATTATTAGTCTATAATTATTAAGCTAGTCTTTTAAATTATGATATGATTGGGAACATATGTTACTAGGAAATTAAAAAGAACACAGGCATTAACTGTACAAGATTTTGTGGTTCAACAGTAGCGCAAACAATATGTTATTCAATTATGATCTTATCACCCTGATTTTTAAAAGTAAATCTACAGCTAGGCATCCTCCATGTTGCTGAGAAAGTGCCCAAGACAGACGATTGTAGGAGTCCTGACAACTTTATTGTCTCTTACATATTGTCCATGTAGAAAATACAAAAATACTATTGAAGTTTTATTACTATGGTATTTATTAAACATTAGTGAAAATTAAAAATAAACAGAAAAATTAGGCCATCCCACAACATATTAACTAAATATTTACCAGCCAATTCACATATAAAACACAATATCTAATTTTACATTAAAATAAATCTCATAAAAGTAAAAACTCTCTATAGAGTTGTTTATAAATTCATTGAGATTCTGGTTAACAGCTTCAGTGGATTGGTCTTAGAAGATGAAAATATCATTTTCAATCTCATGGAGAAGAGACAACCTTTTCACAAGACTTTTGAAAAAGGGCAAAAAATGTCTCCACTCAGTTGTATTATCAGAACAAAGGGCAATAGTGGTACAACTGGAAAGAAAACGCAAAGATGTTATACTTGCTCATAATTCAGCTTACATATGAAGAGACCTCAACCTCCAGGACAAATCACAGTCTAAGGCCTGGTGAGACAACTGTTCTGAAGACAGCAGAGCCAGGACTAAGAGCAGGCAAAAGCAGAGTCTTGGACATGCACTCTAAAATCTCTCTTTCCCTCTCCCCTCCTCCTTCCATCCTTTGTCCTCCTGGTACATGTACTGGCTACTTTTATATCAACTTGACATAAGCTGGAGTCATTGGGGAAGAGGGAATTGAGACAATATCCCTACTAACTTGCCCTGTGGGAAAGCCTGTGGTACATTTTCTTGACCAGTGACTGGTGTGGGAGGGGCCAGTTCACTGTGGGAGGGGCCAGTGAACCTCAGTGCTATGAGGCATCAGCTCAGTGAGCCATGAGGAGTAAACCAGCAAGGAGCATTGTACTTAAATCTGATACAAAAGGAAACTCTCTTGTCTAATCCTAGTTTAGGGTTTAGACTACTACCATATAGGCTAAGGGATCTCATAAATTAACATCTAAATTAAATCCTCTTGACCATGAGATCTTAGTGACATATTCATTCTCGAAGAGCTTTATTTATTTTTGCTCTTGACAGCCATCTACTTGTTCCTTGGTAAATACAGAACCATTAACAGCAACTCCATGGATGAAATTAATCTTTCTGAAATTATCTCATCTACTTCTCTGCTTTGATTAAATCTGAGAATAGAGTTATTTCATAAAATTTGATCAAGTCGTACATTGGCCTCTGAAGATAAGATCTGTGTTCTTTGTTTCTTTGAACTGCACATAAATCACTACTCAACCATCAAACAGACAATTTTCTATAATCCTCATATGAGAAAAAAATTATAAAGGTAACTATTCAATTTGTCTTCCCATCTTTGTTATTATCCTCCATGCTGATGGCCACTTCCCGTCATCCATTTAGAAAAGCAACTGATGGCTGGAGATTTTCCTCATTCTTCCACATTTTGACATCGCCTTAAAATGACTCAGCATCAATGCGGTGCACAGACAGAACCCGTCCTCTCGGCTTTGTATTGTTCTCATCTTCAAAGGTCTCCATTCTTCCTCTTTACTCAGAGTTACCACACAGGCTAAATAAATTGTTTCCCTCAATTGTTCCACATTCAGCATCTGTCTTCCAAACAGACCACAACTTCCTCTCCTTGATGAGTGTTCTATACTCTGACGAGTCTAGGTCTCCAAGGCTTCTATTCCATGGAGTCCTTTAGTGGTTTTGTCTGTTTGAAGTTGGCTTTCTCCTCTCCATAAAGTCCTCTTTTGTTATTGAAAGTCTTGAAATTCCTGCAGCCTCCTCTGTATTATTTGTATATGTATAAGCTTCATTACCTGACTACAGATTTTTCACAAAAACAATGAAGGGAATGAATAAATATTTGAAATGGTCACTCAACAAACCTTCATAATCGCCAACCCCAAGTAGACCTTCAAACTTGGCTCAGTTTCTAATACAATATGTTATTGTATTATATTTATATCTATGTCTGTATTATATGTCAATATATATATTTCCTTGTCCAAAACCAAATTTAACTCAATAGCCTTTTTGACTCCACAGAGAAGAGAAGATGGGAAGGCTGAAATCTTCCTTTATTCTCTAAATCCACATGTTATTATGTAAATTCTAATTATTCATATCCCCATTTCTGTGTATTAGAAGGTCTATAGCTGGGCATGGTATCTCATCTCTGTAATTCCAGAAAGACTGGAACACATGGATTGCTATAAGTTTGAGGCTAACCTAAAATGTATAGTGAGTTCTAGGCCATCTATGGCTATGCCATATGAGACCCTATCTTAAACAAAGGGTGGGGAAGGTGGCAATATGGTTCATCAGATATAGGAGCTTGATGTTAAGCCTGAAAACCTGTTTTTTATCCCCATGATGCCATGTTGGAAGAAGGGATTGACTACTGACAGTTGTCCTCTGATTTCCGTACACATGCCATGGTATGTATGCCCCAACACTAAAATAAGCAAATGTAATCTCTTAATTAAATATTGGCCTTTAAAATGCAAAAAACCCAAATATATTTCTTATATAAACACCGCTAGAGGTAATTTTAACTACTTTATTTTGAAAACTAATTGAGCCACAATGAAACAGATAATAGATTTCAGTAGCACACTTGTGTACAACAAAATTAAAACAATGCAACTCATACCTTATCCATGAGTTATGACCAATTCAGGAAAAAAGAAAGAACAAAGGACTAAAGATAATGAGAGAAGAACAAGGATATGAAATAACAGGAAACCTAGAAATACAAAGCAATTGGGAATTTTGAGAATCTGATTTTGTTGTCTTCAGGCAACTTTCACTAAAGACCTTTAACATTATGTCCCACTCCAATTCCCAATAGCTTACCTTACACTTACACTAGCAATGTGCTCATTTTTGTGACATTTAGAAAGGGCAGCCCTAGTTAAGGATTTTAGTATAAACCAAGTGATATTGCTATTATTTGGCTGCCCTAGAAGGAAGTGAAGTTGAATAATTATTGCTAGCAGTAAAGTTTTATACAGTTAAAATAGCCACTCCGGAGGGGTGGAGCTTCATGCTGGGTTTTACACTTTCACTATGGAACGTATTTTTAGACATTTTTTGACCACTCAAACCAAAAAAGCCAACAACAGAGCTAGAACTTGAGATACAATTAGCTTTATAGCCTCCTTCCTAACTATGTATTCTCATTGAGATGTGTAGATCCTCAGTCTGGTTAATTTTCCATTGGTGATGTTTTTCATTTCCAAGTTTTTTTTTAAATAATAAACCTTATTATTTTTTTTAAAAAAAAGTTTAAATTTTGATTAATTGTTGAAAGTATAGAGACAATCTTTGTGGCCATGTACTTTTACTTGTTAATGGCTTGAATGGAAAATGTCCCCCACGGTCTCAGGCTTTTGAACACTTGGTCCCCCCGTTGTTGCCAGTGTTAGAAGATGTCTAGATTGTATAGCCTTGCAAAAGCAAGAATTTCAGCGGGGGTGGTCTTTGAGATTAATAGCCTCACACCACTTCATTTGTTCGCTCTGTCTCCTGCTTGCATTTGAACATGTGAACTCTTGCTTGCTTCCTGCTTCTGCTGCCATGCTTCTCCTACATGATGCGGTCTCATCCCTCTGGAATTGTAAGCCAAAGTAGACTTTTTTTTTCTCCCAAAAGTTACTTTTGGTCATGGTGTTTTAGCACAGAAACAGAAAAATAATGAATACTTTTTTAAAGAAGAGGAAGTACAAGACTTATATGTATTTATTTCTCAATGAAATGTCTTACTAATATATTCCTAGAGAAGCAGAGCATAAATATTCTTCAAGTTTCTGGGAAAAGACACCCCTACCATGAATCATATGTATGTATGATTTGGTAGATGTGATGTCAGATATACTCACAGACTGAAATTATACAAATGTCATATTTGTGCACAAAAAGACATTTGCCTGTGAAAATTAATACCAGTTTTCCCTGACTCTTAGGTAGAACTATAATGACAACAAAATATGAAAATGAATGAAATACTTGAGAAAAGTATAATGGGTGATGTTCTACTTTTCATGTGTAAAACAATTTAAATTTATTAAAAAACTTTTTCTTTCAAAGTTTGTAGCATGAGGAATATTCAAAGTAACATTATGAGAATATAATTCATGATGATCTATAAAATAATTGTACTGAAGATGATGCCTGCATGCTTGCTGCAAAAATGGAACAGGAACGATCAAATGGGCTTGGGTAGAGGAGGACAGAGTAGAGGGGGGAGTATGGGAAGGGATGACCAACACTAAAGGACATTTGATAAAACTTCAGGGAAACCTACTCTTATAAAAGTTTCTACATATGTGTTAAAATGGAGTTACCATATAAAGCAGGCCAAGAACCCGGCTAGATTTCATATGGTACCAAACAAAATCCCCAGTACCTTGAATGAGTTACCTCATTGGTTGTTGGCCAATAGGTTCCCATAGCTCCTCCCCCCAAACATTAAAGGCTATTGCTAATACTATTGGTTACTCCCCACAAATTGATGACAAAAAAGTATTGCTGAGGACGCCACATATTTCAAACAAAGAACAGGAGAAATCTAGCTGAAGGTACTATGCATGCAACTAGAGGATAGAAGAAGTCAACAGTATAACCCAATTATGAACCCTGTGGGCTCTTTGGCAAGATGCGCCACTTGTGCAACAGTGGTAGGGGATATTATAGGGGTAACCAATCACTCTTTCACTGGACTAAAGGCCTGACCCACAAGATGGAGCCATATAAAGCAGACTGACTCTGTAAATGAGGCCAAGAACCTGTAGCTAGATAGACCATGGGACCTGGCGGAAAACTTACAATTATTCTGATAAATGAACATAAGGGTTAAAAAAAAGAAGACTCCTAATGATATGTTGCTATAACCATAGATCAGCTCAGCCATTATCAGAGAAGCTTCTTGAAGATAACAATTAGTACAAAAAAATCAACAAATGGCCAGTAGAGAGAGAATAAGAGACTTTGGAACAATGCTCAATCCTAAATTGGATGTCTATATCACGTCCCTGATAATGGTTCAGAGATCTATGCAGAAAAGGATCAGAATGACTGTCAGGGCTACAGGTGGATGCCTTCAAAGAAACATTGTTTTCCAGACACAACAGCAGAAGCAGAGATCCACAGACACTGACAGCATGCACAAGATCTATACAAGCTCAAGCCAGACAAAAATTCCTGCATAGAAAAGGGAGTAGGCACAAAGTCTTACTCCAAGCTGAGAAGCTATTGGCATCTGATTGCTGCTGAGAGACATAAATGTTTCCTTGGATGGAGTTGCACTTGGTATTTTGACCACATCACAGGGCAAGCCCCATACCTGGGAGTAGTTGTGCAACGCATACTGAACTCAATGTGGTAGTTTTTTGTTGTTGTTGTTTGCTTTTGTGTGTGTGTGTGTGTTTGGGAGGGGGAAATATATGATGTTGGGTGACTAGATAGGTAGGAAAAAATCTGAAAGTAATTGGAGGAACAGGATGAAAATGGTTGAAATACACTCTATGGGGTTCTCAACAAATAAATAAAAACACTATTTTAAAACAATGGGATGCAGTTGAACTATGATATCAAAGATGTAGGAAACACAACAATGGTAGACACTTTAGAATAGCTACTTTGCATTTCAAGGGAGAAGATGAAAATTACAACATCATATATATATACATATATATGTGTATATATATATCATATATACCATGTCATCCAAATCTAAGAATATTTATAAAAATGCCTTGAGACAATCACAGCAGAATATGAAAGGACTTTGGAGCAACGCACAGCCGATGTAGTACACATTAGGAAGTAGCTTCGGATCCTGGGGTTGACTGTGATCTGAAAGGACAGACATTCCGGCCTGAGGCAAACCAGAAAGTCACTTTCTGCTGCAGCTAAAATCAACCAGAAAGCATTTCACAGGTGCTGGAATTGGCCAATCCCTCCACACCCACAAGCAACTTTTGTATTGTCAACTCAAATAAAGAGAAAATGGCCACATTTTATGTTGTTCTTTCATGAAATAAAAGAAAAAGATAAAAGAAGAGAAGGGGAAAGGGGAAAGAACATTTCTCAATTCTAAAGCTATTCTTTGTAGAAGAAGCGGCACTGGGCACTTTAGGCAGAAAAATCTGTCCAGAAAAAGTCAAAATGTATTCACATTCTACACGAGTCTCTTTGTTTCTTCAGAACATCCATTCTCAATTAATTACTACTTATTGGATGGAAATTTTAGGACCATTTAAAGAAAAATAGAATCTTTTACTTTATTAACACACTGTTTTGCCTTTTATCATCTCCTTTTATATAATCTTGGTTATATTTTTTTCCTACTGTTTCTTATAATTTTTAAACAATTCCTTATTTTGAAATTTTCTAATTAATTTTTAGCTTTTCTTATATGGATTTTTCATTATTTTAATATATTCAGATATTGAATTTCCCCAATTTTTACCACATTAACTGAGACAAGTTTTAGTTTTTTAAAGCATTTTTAGTGTGGTGTCTTATGTTATTTTTTTAACTGGACCTGCTTCCCCAGTAGCAATCTCATTTAGTCAGCCCCATCACTTCAGGTACTGTAGGCTTGTTCCCAGTGAGCAGCAGAATAGGACAAAGTAATACATCACTCCTGAGATTTGCTACAAAAGACAGTGCTTGAGTTCAGTCTTTCAGTGTATACCCAATGAGGAGAAAGCCAGGGGCCATTTCTTAATTACTTTTTAAATTAAAATATAATCGCATCATTTTTCTTTTCTGTTTCCTCTCTCTAACTCCTCCCGTGTCTCCTCTTTCCATGTATATATGTATAACTATATAAATATAATTTGCTGAGTCTGTTTTGTTGTTTTTTTGTGTATGACTCAGGACTTTGTGTTGGACAACTAGTCAAGGGGACACTAATTCTAATTCTTCCTCTCTCAGCAGTCATTGGTGAGGTTTTTTTTTTTGGTTTGGTTTTTTGAGACAGTGTTTCTCTGTAGTTTTGGAGCCTGTCCTGGAACTAGCTCTTGTAGAACAGGCTGGCCTCGAACTCACAGAGATCTGCCTGTCGAGTGCTGGGATTAAAGGCACCACCCAGCATGGTTAGTTCTTTACCTAGGGGTGGGACCCTTCGCGATTCTCCCTTTCTGTATTAGCATGTCTACTGATATTGGTATTGTTCCAGTCTTGTTTGTTGAGCCATGTCTAGGAGAAAAAGTATCACAAATTTCCTGGGTTTGGGGTTCTTACAATCTTTCTTCCCATGGTCTACAACATTCCTTGAGCTAGAGATGCAGAATTGTGCTGTCAATATATCCACTCGGACTGGATTTCCCCATGACCTGTTGGTCTGTGCATTGTGTCCAGTTATGGTTTTCTATAGTGGTTTCCATTTCCTGTAAAGAATTTTGGAGCAACCTTATAGAGAAGTCAATGCTAAAAAGAACCAGAACTTCCTTACCCTGGCTGGTAAGAAACTTGAGAATCTCACTAAGGAACAGCTGTAGGTAGATAAGTAAGCATATGAGACCTCTAATGAGTAGGTGTTTGCAGCCCCCTTTTCTCATCCTTCTTTAATACATTCCATGAAAAACTGGGGTGTAAGATCTAAGGTTATACGCTTTGGTGAACTATGGAGAGGTGGTAGCAATTAACCTCAAGATTTCCTCCTCTCTTTGGTCCTGTGGACCAAATATCTCAGCAAAGCCACCTTATCAAGGGACTCAAAAGACAGTTCCTGTTAATCTCATAGCTTTGGGCTTTGCAATTGGGAATAGCATCATTCAAACAGCGCCATTAAACAATGATGGGCACACCACCTTCTTGACACAACACCTGACTCACACCAGCTTGGGTTCACTCTGTATCTGAATTAAACCTCTACCTGTTACTCTGTGGTACCCAGTGTCCTCCTTTCCTGACTGTGAGGATGAAACTAAGCTGCTGTCAGTCTGGTCAGTTGGATTTGAGTGATGAGGGTTCAACCATCCATCTCTGTAACCCTCAACTGGAGAGCCTTCCATCAGTGGATTAGAGGGGACTCCATAATGACTTAGCTGGGCTTGCTGGTTCCCTGACTCTCAGAAACCATGTGAAACAATAAATGTTTACGATTTTAATCTAAAAGCTTTGGGACGAGTTATGATGTGTCAGCAACTCATATATAATGAATTTCAATTTCAATATGCTTTGACTCATGTATATTACATTTAAACACGATTTTAAATCTATTTTTTGACAAGCAACTATAGTGTGTAATTTTCTTTTTTTATTATTTCATTTTTTATATTATGCTTACGTCTGACTGATAAAATGTGCTAGAGAATATTCTATCATTTTCTATTTTCTGGAAATGTTTATGATACCTTAGAATGCTCTCTCTCTCTCTCTTTAAGTAAAATCAAACATAAAGATTTTTAAAACTCTGGATTATCTTAATGCTTCTATTGTTTTATCTTCCATAGTTAGTTATGCTAAATTAGATTTTCTCCAATTTTCACATTTCTTATTTTTGCACTTTTTGTGCTTTCTTCTGGCATTTTCTTTCTCTCAGATTAGTTATTAATAATTAGTGTTATCAGATTCACTGGTTTCTTCAGATCATCAGATTTTTGTTTCTTTAGTATTTGCAGTATCTTTTCTGTTCCCTTCTTGTCTTCCTCTTCCACCCTTCCACGTTTTTATGATTTTAAAAATACAAAACTGAAATTTTAATCTGAAGTCTTCTCATTAATTTTAAGCCTTTCAATAGTCAGCATTATGACTTTCCAAGGACCAATTCAGTATATTTTATAATTTTGAAATGTTTTATTATTATTATTCATGTATAAATGTTTTTATTTATGTTACTCTTTGACTTAGCAATTTAGAATACTCCAGAACACTCTGTCTCTCTTTTTTAATTCTTCTCTCATATAGTACATCCTGAATACAATTTCCCCTCCGTCATCTCCTCCCAGCCCCTCCCCACCACCTCCAATCTCTGCTAGTTTCATTCTTCCTCTGTTTCCCTTCAGAAAAGAGCAGGCCTCCCAGAGTTCACAACCAAACATGGTGTAACAACTTACAATAAGACTAGACATATACCCTCACATCAGGGCTGGGTGAGGTAACCCAGGAGAAGGAAAAAGGTTCCAAAAGCAGGCAAAAGAGTCAGAGATAGCCCCCGCTCTCACTGTTAGGAGTCCTCCTACAAGGACACCAAGATACACAACCATAACATATATGCAGAGGATTTAGCTTAGACCAATGCAGGGTCTGCAAGTGTTGCTTCAGTCCCTGTGAGCCCCTATGAGCCCTGCCTAGCTGATTCTGTGGGCTTTAGAACACTTACTTTTAATGAAGAAACACAATGTAGCAATGAGCCTACATTAGTTTTTGCTTGTGTCAAAAATGAGCTCCTAACATTGAAAACATTAATGTCTTTTCTCCCTCTGCAACCTGTGTAACTCTTTCCAGCACTACAAATGCTAGCCAGCAGGAAGATAATTCCCTGGCCGATTCTAGAGTGATTTCTTGATGTTCTGAAACTGAACTGTATGGTCTTCAGCACTAGTATCCTACCCTCTGGTTACGATGGGCAGCCCAGAGCTGGTCTCGCATGCTATTCACCTTTGTGTGCACGTGTGTCTGTATGGGTGTATGCCAAGGATGTGTGGGTGCCTGCAGAATACAGAAGAAAGTGTTGGATGTCCTGGAGGTGGAGATGAAGTGGCTGTGAAACAGCTGATGAGGATGTTGGGATTCAGATTCCCTTGCAGAGCGGTGCTCTCACCGTTAGCCGACTGTTCAGCCCTCTCTACTGTTTTGGTTTACGTCTACCTCATATCTCTTCATTCGTCACTCCATAATTGTTTTCTCAAGCATTGGGGTTTAAATGACTTTCTCAGAAACTGTAAACCATGAACTCAGCTCATCAGAACAGTTTTTAATTAGAAACACAGATGACAGAATTCTAGTTAGTCACTATGTTTCAGGAATTTCTCTCTTAGTTTAACTTCAGGTCCTGGAAAAAAAAACAACCCTGTTGAACGTTCTAGCAGATTACAGGAGGGGCTATTGGGATGTGTGCTCTGGAGACATGTGCAGGGTAAGAATGTGCAGAGTAAGGAGCTTTCTAGGTCAGGCTGGAAGCCTGAAAGCTTGGCACGGTGTATTCTAATCTTGGCTGCACACGTAATCCGTCGAAGGCTTTAAAGGCACAGCTATGCCTGGACCCTGCTAACCTTTCTCCAATTTATTTGGTATAGGATGAGAGTCAGCGATATGCTCAGAAATACCAGGGAAAATATTTTGAGTAATTTTCAATAGGGAGTACCAGAGAATCTTATGATTGTATTTATTAGGGAATCATGTGAACAAGTTCTATAGTTGAAACAGCAAAACTTGTTAGGGGCATTATGAAGCCAAAAGATTAGGATGTAGCCATAAGTATGAAATACTCTCATCTCACTCGCTGGAAAATAAGAGAAGAATCCAGCAGCAACAGATACATTCCTTCAAATTAGGAAGAAATGGAATATATCCATCTTTAAGGACAGAGATTCTCCTATACCTTAAAACTTTCCATTAAATTGTGTTATTTAAACACACATCTGCCCTTTCCTTTGTCAAGTTAACAAATAAAATATGTTTACCTTTATTGTTTTCTTGATAAATATAACTAAGTATATGTAATATCTGTAACTCAATAGAACATAGATAACTAAATCCAGGGCATGAAGATCCCATCGTTATTAATGTGAACCATGCTTCCAAACACATTGTATTTATCCAGTTGCTATAGGATATCCATTTTTGTTGGTTTCTCAAGACAAGATTTCTCTGTGTAACAGCTTTGGCTATCCTTGAACTTGCTCTGTAGACCAGGCTCACAGAGATCTACCTGCCTCTGCCTCTTGAGTGCTTGACTAAAGGCGTGCACACCCAGCTATGATATACACTCTTAAGCAAATGGCATAACCCCCAACAAGTCCAAACAATAGCTTGTGCCATTTCTCTGAGAAACTCCAGTAAATCTGTACCATAAATAAAGCAGTTTGCTACATCTTAAAACTATATTCCAATTTTATATTCAGAAATTAAAAATCTAAGTAATATATTGCTCTAAAATATTAAATTTTACTGATCTTGAATGTTCTATCGTATTTTACACAAAAACATGAATAGAGGTTTTATTCCCTAAGGAGAAATTAATATGCAATTCAAGAAAGATCTATTTTTCTACACACTAACCCTGGGAATTTTATAAAGACAGAATTTCTCATTTGAAAACATCACGGGGGAGGTAGTGCTGATTTGTTAGTTTCTTTCCAAGTGTTCCATTCATTAATCATTGGAGAAAAGATTTTTACACTGTCTTAGTTACTATTGTGAAATAAAGGATTCTTATCAGATTTACTTACATGAACAACAACAACAACAAAACTGTTTTGGAATAGAGTTCACCTAAACATTAGCAGTGTGCTCTGATGTTTCAAGTCTTTGCAAGTTCATAAATTCCCATCTCCATTTAGGACAGCAGTTCTCAACCTGTGGGTTGTAACCCCTTTTGTGGTCAACCAACCCTCTTACAGGGGTTGCCTAGACCATCTGCATATTAGATATTTATGCTTTATAACAGTAGCAAAATTACAGTTATGAAGTAGCAACAAAAATAATTTTATAGTTGGAGATCACCACAGAATAAGTAACTATATTAAGGGGTCACAGCATTAGGAAGGTTGAGAACCACTGAAAGAGAAGTTCTACCTAGGAGCACACACTGAAATTAATTTGCATGGACTACCTGTGCTGCTCAGTGTAAGGGTAGTACCATGGTAACAGTAAATTCAATGGGCCTCTTTTCCTTTAGAGGCATAGTTATGCAGAATGTGAAATGTATTCAGTAATATTTATAATGTGAAATTTGTCAGTGAATATTAACTGTTTAAATAACTGACAATTACATTTTACGACTGAAACCAACATCCGAGTCATCTATAACAAGCTAAGAAGATAGAAGAATCCACTGAATGTGTTTTGCATTCAGTTGGAACTGTGTGTGAATGAGAATCGAAATAGGGACCCTTTCTAATTTAATGAAGCAACTTACTATGTACAATGAATTAATAATCATTTTAAAGATTTACTTTATTGTTTTTAGTTATAGCTATGCGTGTGTGTCTTCATGGAGGTGTGTTCACATTTGTACAGATATCCAGAGAGATAAGAGGCATCAGACATCCTGGAGCTGGAGGTATAGTTAGCTGCCAAACTGAACTTGGGTTCTCTGGCAGAGCAGAAAGCCCTCTTAACTGCCAAGTTATTTTCTTCAGCCCTGAATTAACAATCTTAAAATAATTAAAATATATGATCCATGCTTCCTAAAACATTAGTGGCTCTAACATGTTAGAAATTATTTCTGAAAGTAAAATTTAAAATGATCAGATATATTTCTATGTAAAATTTCAGAGGTGATTTTATATAAGAAATTATATAAGTTCACTACAGTCCATATTTTGATCCCAGAAAAATTCCATGATCAGTATGCCAATGATCTTTACATAAAGAATGGATACAAACTTAAATGGTAGCCTCTCACTTCCTTAAAAGTTTTACAACGCTTACCAGAGACTGTGACCTTGTCCAGGATCCTCTTATTCTCTCTATAACATGCCAGACCTGGGACTCCTCACTGCCAGGGCCCTCTGTCTCATTCAAGTGGAGACAGAGGTAACCACTTTTACTCCCAGACACAGCTCCTATTCTAATTGCTCTGAGGCTACTTCCCAACGGTCAGGACTCTTCCCTGCCCCTTTTCCACATTTTGGGATTCATCAGACCACAGAAATCTCATTCCCAGGGAGCCTCTAGCCAACCCCATATGTAGTACAGTGGCCACTTGTTTGTTCCCGGCCACTTAACCCCAAAATAATCACATAGAAACTGTATTAATTGAATCATTGCTTGGCCCATTAGCTCTAGCTTCTTATTGGCTAATTCTTACTTATTAATTTAACTCATTTGCTTTGCATATTGCCATGTAGCTGTGGCTAACTGGGTAAGGCGTCTGTCTCCAGCGGTGGCTACATGGCTTCTCCCTATCTCCGCCCTTTTTTTCTCCCAGCATTCTGCTTAGTTTTCTCCACCTAGCTCTATGCCCCTATAGTTCTGCTATATGCCCAAAGCAGTTTCTTTATTTATCAATGGTATTCAAGCATAAGGAGTAAAATCCCACATCACCCACACAACTCCAGTTGCTCTCAAGTTGATCATGCTGGACCTATCCTCTAGCCAGGCTCCCCATAGCATGTGCTCTGACTCAGGCTGGAGTCAGCCTGACCTTAATCTGCCTGTACCCTCCCCTATTCCAAAACCTTTTCCTGAGCCCATAAACTGGTCCTGGCCTATCCACATGCCCAGGTCTCATTCCCAAAACAATATGAAAGACAGACAGCATGCCTCACCCAAACCGACCAATATGCAAATACTCTTCAGTGAGAATTACCTAGGCAAACGCCAAGAATAGAATTTAAAAGAATAAAGGTAAACTTCATCAAAGAACTCAAGGAGTTTAAGGACATTATAAGCATCTCAATGAAATCAAAGATTCAGGATCTGAGAAGTGAATCCAATAAGTACATTGAAATATTGTAAGGTTTGAGCTGAAATGAAGGGGAGGAAGCCTAACAAGTAGAATAGATCAAGAAGACAAACTGCTAGGACTCAAAACTAAAGCAGAGAAATTATACAGCCCAAGAGAGAGCGTGAAAATCCTTTTAAACCATAGGAAAGGAAACTGCGGGAACTTTGCGACACCGTGGGGAGATGCAGAATCTACTTTCAAAAACCAGCAACTTCTCTATACACCAACAACAAATGCAAGGAGAAAGAGATTGTGAACACACTTCTGTGCACAACAGACTCAAAGAATATGAATATCTTGGAATAAATCTACCTATGGAAGTGAAAGACCTCTACAAGGAAAACTTTCAACCTCTGAGACGACAGAGAAGAAAGAAGAAAATGGAGTGTTCGGGCATACTTCTGCCTACACCTTTCTTTCTACAACTTTCCATGAGGTGTATGGCTTTGAATAGATGATTTCTTTTCTTTTCTTTCTTTATTTATTAAAGATTTCTGCCTCCTCCCCTCTACCGCCTCCCATATCCCCGCCCTTCCCCCAATCAAGTCCCCCTCCCTCATCAGCCCGAAGAGCAGTCGGGGTTCCCTGCCTTGTGGGAAGTTCAAGGACCTCCCACCTCCTTCCAGGTCTAGTAAGGTGAGTATTCAAACTACCTAGGCTCTGACAAAGCCAATACGTACAGTAGGATCAAAACCCAGTGTCATTGATCTTGACTTCTCAGCAGTCCTCATTGTCCGCTATGTTCAGCGAGTCCAGTTTTATCCCATGCTTTTTCAGACCCTGGTCCAGCTGGCCTTGTTGAGTTCCCGATAGATCATCCCCAATGTCTCAGTATGTGGGTGCACCCCTCGCAGTCCTGAGTTCCTTGCTCGTGCTCTCTCTCCTTCTGCTCCTGATTTGGACCTTGGGATTTCAGTCTGGTGCTCCAATGTGGGTCTCTGTCTCTGTCTGCTTTCATCGCCCGATGAAAGTTAATCTCCAGGAGGATGACTATATGTCTTTCTTTGGGTTCACCATCTTATTTAGCTTCCCTAGGATCACGAATTATAGGCTCAATGTCCTTTATTTATGGCTAGAAACTAAATATGAGTGAGTACATCCCATGTTCCTCTTTTTGGGTCTGGCTTACCTCACTCAGGATAGTGTTTTCTTGAATAGATGATTTCTATTGCCATTTCTGAGGATGGAATGTATGAGAGTGAAAGTTTCTAGACAGAAAAGCTCAGCCTGCCTTCTAAAGAAGAGCTACTTGAAAATGGACACTATAAAATAATCCTACACTAGCTTGGAATTGAGTATAATAAAGGGTTATTTATTCAGGTGTAGGTCACAGTCCTCAGCACAAACGGGGAACAGGAACCAAATCCAGCAACTTGGGAGAGAGAGTGTTAGCGCACACTTTATGTCAGCATTTATAGCATAAGAGGCCATGCCCAAGTGGGCTGGTATCTCAAAGGCTACTGGCTGAAGGTGTTTCTACAGCAGCTACTCAGCACAATTATTTTATGGATAAATCAAATTCATTGGAATACCTTAAATATATCCACAGAGGGCTTAAATTACTAACTAAAATATTTTAATGCTAGTTATCAATTAATTTATTTTTATAGATATTTTATGGTGTGCTTACATTTTCAAGGCATGCTATTCGTTACTAAACTTAGTAATAAATATTTGGTAGCAGAGACTTTCCTTTGTGCAATGTTTGGTGGTTCCTACAGAAACTCACAATTGTTTAATATGCAGAGAATAAGTGACTGAAAAGTACTCGGTCACAAATGGGATGTCTCCATCACCCCTTTCCCAAGCCTCAGAAACCATACCAACAGAGGTTATAGAAAGATTGTTAAGAGCCAGAGGTCAGGGAGCATCAGACAAAAACAGTATCTTCTGGACATGACAGGACCACTGTACCCATGAACTCATGGAAGCTGTGGTTGCTTGCACAAGACCTACACAAGATCAAACCAGTCAACATTCTAGCAAAGAGGGGTTTGGGAGGCTCTTAAGTCCTTATTCCTAGCTGAGAAACTATATACCCTGAGAACAGGTGGAGTTAGTCTTGTTTGAAGATGTGGTTCCTCTCCTTGTAGGTCAACCATGTTCTAGTGAATGACCCACAGCCAGAAGTGTATGAGTGGTACAAGTTAGAATCTATGGGCTTTTAAAAATAAAATTAAATAAAAAGACACAAAGTTGGGCAACAGGATAGTGGGGTGGATATCGGAGAAATTAAGGAGAAAGGTTAGAGGTAAATGTGATCAAATACATTGTATAAAATTCTCAAAGAATAAATGAATTTTTAACAAACATGTTTAACAGAGTCATGCAAGGAAATAAAGTAGTTGATGATGTTTTATGGTTTTTATGTAGACTTTTTTAGACATTTCCATGCAAGTCTAAAAATAATTTTGAATATTCTTAATTTCTACCCTCCCTTGACTTCCTTGCACCCCTCAGTCCCCTCTCCTCCTACAAGTCCCTCTTCCATATTCATGTGGTTGTGTTTTATTTTGAGACTCATTAAATTTAACCTAGGCTATCTGTGTGATGTGTTGTTTAGAACTCTTCATTAGAGGCTTGTGGGCTCATAAGTGGTGAGGAGATTTTTAAAATCTGCATTTAATTGTTGGAAGATTTCAGACAGACAGTCATGAAGATACCCTTGTTGCTTCTGTGTGTATTCTCACGTGACCCCCTGACTTCAGCTGCTGAAGTAGACATGCCTTTCACTACTAATCATTTTCAAGGACTGGAACTGCTTTTCCTGCTCTGAATATTGTTTGGTGAAGTTAGCCCCCACGAGGATTCCTAAAAGGTAGGTAATTTCCCAGTGGGGAATTTTCTGACCTTTGGTGAGAGGGGATGGAGGTTGGAAGACACAGGCAACTGGATAAATGTTTTTGCATACCATAAATGCTTTTGCATCAAGTGAAAATTTCCAAGAATTGTCTTGTATATTTCTCTGGAGGGGCTGACATTACAAAAGGCCCAGTGAGCACAGAAATAACCTCAGTCACGATTGTGCCTTTTCACTAAATGTTTATTTTTCATTTCTCCTTACTGTCAATTTTTAAGATAATTTTCTAATTAAGCATCCTATATTTGTATTCTTACTTCAAGTTCTCTATTCTCAGCAACCAGAATAATTCAAAAAGCATCATTTCTATCTTGTAATCTACAAAGGTCAGGGTCAAGAATTTAGGCATTAAATGGTGTTACCATCAATCTTCTGTAGAGACTGCATTTATTAAATAGTTTTTATTCATTGTATTATTTGACCACAGTTGTATTTCAAAATAAAAATAGTTCTAAACCTTTAAAATCCTCTATTCTAGTAAATGTCAAGCTTCTTTTATTTGCTCATCATGATGATTAGATAAAACATAACATTTTATTCCTAAATCAGAGGTATATATACATGCATATGTTTCTATATGTGTATGAGTGTGTATATGTGTTGTATGGTTTCAGCATCTTCCTCTTTCCATAATTCTCAGAGAACATTTTAAATCCTTTCTTAAATGATAACTAAATTCTCACTGTACAAGGGCAGAAGGAGACAAGTTATAAAGAGCAGATTAAGAAGGAATGTGCCCAGGGCTAGGTTTCCTCTGGGATTATGAGAAATGATTGCAATATAAGAAGAAACTGAATAAAGAATGGAAACAATATAGTGATCAGAATGCAAGGAAATAGTATCATTGTGCTATGTAGCCTCTGGTTCTTAATTACCCTAGCAGTTTCAGGTACGGGTTCCTTCTTGGAGTGTGAACCCAAGTCAAAGCAGACATTGATTGGCTACACACACATGATCTGTGCCACCGTTGTCTTAACATATTTTGTAGGCAGGACAGATTGTAGGTCAAAGGTTTTGTGGATGGGTTGGTGTTTCTTAACAAATCGTTTTAAAAATCAAAAGATTAAATTTTTGACAAGTTAGTGTAGCTACAAATATTTTCCATTCTGTTGGTTACCCTGGACCAGTTTCTTTCCACCCACCGGGTCCCGCTCACTAGCTCCTGCAGCTGCTTATGAAATAACCATTCTGAGGCTTCATATTAATTACATACTCTTTGGCCTATTAGCTCAGGCTTTTTATTAACTAACTCTTACATCTTAAATTAACCCATTTCTGTTCTTTTATATTTTATCGCAAGGCTCGTGGTTTGTTACCTTTTGCTTCTTGGGCAGCTACATGGCGTCTGCCTGACTCTGCCTTCTTTCCTCCACTATCTCTGCTTTCATTTTCTGCCTCGCTATATTCTGTCCTGCCATAGAGCAAAGCAGCTTCTTTATTAACCAATGGTAGTAAAACATATGCATAACACATAGAGGGGAATCCCACATCAAGCTAATTTATGCTCTAATTGTGAAGAATATATAGTAATAGTACACTGAATTGAAATATTTGAGCTTAAAAATTAAATTTTAGTATGACATCATTAAAAGTGCCTAAAGTAAAAGAAATATTAAGGCAATTTTAACAAAAGAATTCTAATAATTCAAATAAGGGCCTTTTTTTTAATAAGGAACTCAGGAAATAATGGCCAAGTCTTTAGGAAAATGATGGTTTAAAGTAGAAATTGCAAGATAAAACTGTGATAGGTTTTTTTTGGGGGGGGGCGTTAAGCTAAGATAACTTTTATCCAAATGGAAAATTATGAGATAGAAATAAAACTTTAAAAACTAGATTATTATATTGTTCATTAAATTATAATGCCTACTGTAATGGCTTCATTACAAAGCCATCCAAATCTTTTCAAATCAAATATTTTCAAAGAAAAGTTCATTTTCCTATTAGGTTAATAGAGTAGTCTAAAGGATAGTCTAGACATCAATAATGCCTATTACAAGTATTAAAAAATGTTCATTGTATTAATTAGGAATTTCAGTTCCTTAAAGAAAAAAAAGTGTAACTGAGCCCAGGAACACCAGTGGGGGCTAAAGGTCATGGTAGTCTCTTCTTGCTCAGCATTGAATAATCAAGTCATGACTCTAAAATAAAGTTTGTTTCAAATGTACAGAGACTTCAAACTATTCTACTTAAGGCATTACACTCATTATCTGGTTTAATTAAACAACCCAACTCTATACTGATTCTGCACCTCATTATGGAAGATACAAAGATAAAGAGGTGTTCTATGCTTAGATTTTGACATAGAGGTGAAAACATACCTGCAGAAACGTCACCAAGAACAAAACAGGGGATGTGGTAAGTACAGCAATGATGGATCCATTGAGAACAAGCCCTTCTATTCTGCTCTGCCTCATCCTTCAACTGCAGAAACAGTCACTCAGACTTCAGTAAGCACGCACAACCCCGGTGAACAAACTGCTATTCTATTTTCTCATGGAAGACGCTAACCTGCACCAGGATGGGAGCCGTGTCTGCCTAGGGATTCTCATTTACCTGGTACACGATATTGTGTTGGATTCACACAGGTGAGCTGAGTGATAGGTGAACTTAGACTTGCCTACCCAAGAATTCTGTAAGGCGATGCTCATTGCATCCTGTGGTCCTTCCCTTCCATCCTCCCAACCTGGCTGTTACAGTGAAGGCTCAGACCAGGAACAGTTTTGTACCCAATGACATCCTCCTCCTCCTTCTGAATCACAGCCTGAAGTTTGAATCTCTTTATTAATTTAGTCTCACTCTGTATATAGTTTTTAGCTATTGTGATTGACCTTATGTCAGCAACAACTCCACATAAAGAATGGAGTCCCTTATGGCCGAAGAGATTCCATTTATCGTCTATCTTAGAGAGAGCTAAGCAAGGTTGAGAAAGTGTTGTTATCTTTAATTCACTCATCATGGCGACCCCTTCACCCAGTCCTGGGCCTACATGAGTTGGATAAAAGAAAGTCTTCACTGTCATATTTAATATTGCAGTCAGAATGCCTGTTTCTATCCTGTGTGGACCAGACTGACTTTCCTGTTAAACAAAGATGCAAATATTCTCAATATTTAAATACTTGTAAACCAAGTTCACAATCATGGCCAAAAGATTGTTTATCATGACCAAGTTGGCGTCAGTCCAGGGATGGTTCACATGTGTAAATCAGGTGAATATAATTCATCACATAAATGGACTTAAAGAAAGAAATCATGTGATCGTCTTAATAGGTACAGCAAAAGCTTTTGACAAAAACCAACATTTCCCAGTGATAAAATTCATGGATAGGCTAAGGATGGAGAGAGCACACTGCAACATAATAAAAGCCACATATGAGAAAACAGCAGTCAGTATCACGCTAAATAAAAAGAACCTCAAAGCATTCACACTGAGATCTGGAAGAAAATGGGGTGCTACCTCTCCCTGCTTTTATTCGGTGTCATGGTTGAAGGCTTAGCTAGAACAAAATGACAAGAAAAGGAAATAAAGTGGATGCGAGTAAAAAAAGGAACAGAGGGTTCTTGTTTACAGACGATATCATTCTGCACAGCAGGCCCTATGGGCTCCACCAAGAGACCATAAAGAGCTGGTAAACACTTTCATCAATGTGGCCAGGTTACAAAATCAACACACAATAGCTTACTTATACCAATACAACCACACTGAAAAAAAAATTAAGGAAATTATGCCATTCAGAATAGCTACCATAAACAAACAAAGAAAAAAAAATACCTGGGAGTCAATTTAGTCAAGTAAAAAAAAAAAAGACCTCTACAATGAAAACTTTGAGATACTAAGGAAAGAAACTGAAGAAGGTACTGGAAGATGGCAAGATTTCCTCATGCTCATGAATCAGAAAAAATAATATGAAAATAAACATCCTTCATAAAACAAGCTACAGATTTGTTGCAATCCCAAACCACCCGAGGAAACATCTAAGACTTGGTGGAATGTCACAAAAAATTTAAGAGGCAGAGAAAGGAAGCAGGGCTGTGAAACCCTAGTTTCTAGGCAGAGCACAGTTATTTCCATGCATACGACTGGCTCTGCCAACTGTCAGTCTCAAATGCTGGAGGGACTCTTGGGACCCTTGCTTACTGGCAAACTAGAGGCTACTGTCAGATTCTGGGAAAAGAGGAATATTGTCTTTAGTTGTGTACACTTTGTGGAGCCTTGTAAACGGAGGTTTCTCTGTCTGACCCCATTCTGTAGCCACTTCTAAATAATCACTCAGATGCCTAATATTAATTACAAAATGTTTGGTGTTTAGTTCAAGCTATTACTAACTAGCTCTTATATTTAAATTAACCCATTTTTATTAATCTATGTATTGCCACATGACAATAGCTTTTACCAATCTGCTGGCATCTTGTTTCTTGGGTGGCTGGTTTGTGTCTTTCTTAACTCTACTTTTTCTTCCCCTTGTATCTTAATTTGGCTTTCCCGTCTAGCCTAGTGATAGGTCAATTCAGCTTTTATTATCAGCCAATGAGAGCAACACATAGTCCAGTGCACAGAAGGGTTATCTCACAGCAGGGTCCACCAAGGCGCCAATGGATAGCTGCAAACCCTTGTTCGCACAGATGAGCATTGTTAAAATCAGTGAGTCATAAAACAAAGCAGAAAGTCATAGATATAGGTGGCAAACAGGAGCGAGAGGGAGGTAGAGATGGTGGAAAGGGGAATAATCAAAATGTACCCTCTACATGTCTGAATTGTCAGTGGGCAGAACTAATTAAAAGTAGAGAAATCATTTCTAGGACCTGTGGGTATGGAATTCTCTATACTGATGATTGCCAATTATCACAATAGTATTATTGATTTTCAGTTGCCTTTTAAAATAGTTTTTAATATTTCTATTTTAGAGTATAATCACATCCTTTTCTTTGCCTCTCCCCTACATCTCCCTTAGGATCTCCTTCTAACCCCTCCCATATCTCCCTACTTCCCCTCAAATGCATGGGCTCTTTTTCTTTTAATTGTTATTGTTACATATATGTATACACATTCACACACACAAATATATATATATATTTATCAGCTGAGTTTGTTTAGCATGTTGTTGGTATGCACAGTTTCAGAGCTGACCACTAGGGGCTCATCCTCTCCCAGCAGTCTTCAGTGACCTGTAGCTCTTTGTCTCCAGGAGGGCTTTCTTAAGACTTTCCTCTTGTATATTACCATGCCTACCAGTCTCATGAATCTTGTTGCAGCAGCCACTTAGTTGCAGTATCCTGAGTGTAATTTACCTGCCATTTCTAAGAGGAAACAGTCTCACAGCAGATTTTCAGGTCTTCTTGCTCGTACAGTCTTCCCACCCCTCCCCCTTCCTTGATGCACCTTGAACCTTAGGCTCAGGACTTGGAGATGTATCAGGGATGGGCACCTTGCAAACAGTTGGTCTCTGTATTCTGACCACTTGTGGTTTTCTGTGATAGTCTCAATCTACTGCAAAAAAGCTTCTTCAATGAGGGTTGGAAACTACACTTATCTATGAGTGCAAGGATAAATATTTAGAATGCAGTTGGCAACTATGTTGGTCTAGTAAAGTGGTGGCATTAGGGTCTTTACGATCCATGACCTCACTAGATCTAAGTAAGTTGTCTAGGTTTCCAGTACCAGGTGTGTTTTCTCTCCTGTTGAGAGGGCTTTAATTATAATGAGAAAGCTGTTGGTGAACAGCAAGATGTCAGTACCACTAACCTTGCTCTGTTGGTCACTGTTATAGTTCCCAGTACCACTGCTGGGTAGAACTGTTGACTAATTGTTCTCCTCCCTTTGCAGCTTACACAGGGGCTCCTGGTCCTATGAAAACTTCTTTGCGGAAGTCTTTTTCGATAGACATCATAATCGTTTCCACCCCTCCTTTTAGGAAGTAACAGTTTCTAACCCCACACTAGCCATGCTCGACAATTCTTAACAAATAACATCTTTTGTAAATAATGTCTCTGGTTTATCCTACTCAATGCTATCTGGATCTGGGCGATTACAGGTAACATACACCTTTATTGTCAAAATTACATAGCTGTGGTTAGGTTAAATATTATTTTATCTCAGTTCTTTTCTTAAGAAATATGCAAAAATTAGAGTGTGCACATTACTAAATAATATGAATATACAGACTATAACCGATGAAAAATACCAAAAATCATACAAATTATCATTATTAATAGAAATAGTTTATTAAGATAGTCAAATTTTTATTATAAGCACCAACTATAATATATGTAATAAAATATGGATATTAGTTACTTGAGAAATGAAACCGATACAATAAAATACTATATAGTCTCTTAGCAAAATGTTATTTTTCATAATCATTTTAATTACAACATAAAAGATGACATCCTGGACATGTTTCAGTGTTATTACATTATATGAAACTGAACAGTCTAATTTGGTAAAGCACAATTCATTGTCAGACACAATTAATTTCCTAATGAAAGATACACACTGCCAGTGTACTGAAGAGAAAGATACCATCTTTGAAACGGTAAACAATGTTTGAGTTTGTCTAGTGGTACTAAATTTGAGAGAATACAAAAGAAAGAATGATACTTGAAAATAGTTTCCATTTTGCTGTTTGGTTTCTCTGAAATGCCCCAAGAGAGACGAGGACACCTGGTAGCCATGGCAATGCTCTGTGGAGCATCCACAGAGCCCCAAGGGGCTTAACTACAGGAAGCTAGTCTAGTTGAAGTATCACTTCAAGAAGGCCACATGTGTGGACAGCTCTCAGAAACTTCAAAGCCAACCCCACCTCCAAACAACAAAAGAACCACTCGAGCAGCATGCGATGGTTCATGAATGAGTGGGGAAAGTCCCCAGAAGCCTTGTGCTATCGATCCTTTACATCCTGCTATGTATCCCAGGCTATCCTGAAACTCTGGATCCTCTTGCCACAGTGCTGTAGCCTCAGTGTCTCTTTAAGAAACCTGAACAGCCTAAAACAATAAAATACAAATACAAATCCACTCTCCATGAACTGGTGTGCCCCTTGCTTTCTTCCAGCCCCTCTTCACCTACACCTCCCACCTCCATCTCCACACTACATATGCACCCTAAAGGTGTATTGTTCAGGCTCTCACGAGCACTGACTTCAAAAACCCACATCCTAAAGTTTTCAATGGCTTAGAGAATTTTTCTACTGTGGTTAAAAGGATACAATAGAAGAAAATATGCTCGGTCAAGTGATGCTTGCCTGATCTGAAGTTTCCTCCAGTGCCTGTGATGGGCTTTCTCTAGAGTGTTCCCAAATAGCCAATACAGTAAAAATGGTAGAGGGATTGAAGGTTAAGGGTCTAACATCAAAAATATAGCCTTGGAAGTACAATTATAATTGTGACATTTTATAAATGCAAGGCAGTGTGAACTCATCTATAAATAGTTGCAATAAAGAAAATTCCCACAAAAGAAGAAAAAGACTTTATAAAGGGTATGGCCTCTACAGTTTAGATTCAAATCCTGCCCTGTTCAGTCATTGATAATCACTAAGGACCTTAAAAATACATTGTAACGTGCATATTAAATGTCTGTAACATGCATACTAAATGTCACCGAATAAACATTCAGAATGCCAGCCAATTTTGAATATCAGATGAACAGTGATGATTTCTTCTGGGTGTGTTCTATGCCATATTTTGCAGCAGCAAACAGAAAACGTAAAGCCAGAAGGAAACATTGATCATTCTGCCCTTTGAGTGGCCCAGGATTTGAAGGTCATTCTTTTCAAGTTTCTGAATGTTCCTTACAGAGAATGATACTCAATAGAAACTCCAGAAGAATTAAAAATATCCGTTTCAGAATTGAAACAGACGGTTTTGAGGCAAGCAAACAGAAAAGAACAACAAAATGTTTTACAAAATAAATATCAGATACTCTACATCATTTCCCCAAATAAATTATAGCATCCAGTTGCTTACATCAGGCAAATGGAAACCACAGACTTCTTTATGTACAAACGCAGTGTGAGCAGCTGGCTTTGGGCTTAGATGATTTTTTTTTGTTAGCTGTTTAGTCAGCATGGCTACTTCAGACCCCTGAGCAACCTCACATCATTTTACTTTACTTGTGTTACTATATGATTTATAGCTCAAACAAGATCACAATGTTTGATCAAGGCAGAGGACAAGGAGTTTTGGAGGAAGGGCAACGTTTCACAAAATTAAATTACTGACCTGTCTTTCCCCAAATCTTTCGTAAAGTAGAATTTCTTCTGCTAAAGTAGAAACACTGCTGAAGCATTTTTGTTCTCTCAAAAGTCTTGAAATAATCCATTTCCTCTAAACATAGCAAAGAGAAATTGTTCTTTTCTCTCTTTTCAGAATTGTCTCTTAGAGAACAAAAAGTCTCTCTGAAACTTTTACTCGGTATCTTTTTTGGTAAGGCCTTCTGTCTCTACATTTTCCATCTCTAGTCGTTTAGAAGAAAATGGCCCCCAAAAGGAGTGGCCTTATTAGGAGGGGTGGCCTTGTTGGGGGAAGTTTGTCACTGTGAGGGGTAGGCGTTTAGTTCTCCTATGTTCAAGCTACTCCCAGTGTCCCTGCCTACCTCCTGTTGCCTTCTGATCAAGATGTAGCCAGTACCATGTCTGCCTGCACACTGCCATGATCCTCACCACGGTAATGGACTGAAACTCTAAACTGTAAGCTGCCACCTCAATTAAATGTTTTCCTTTATAAGACTTGCTATGGTCATGGTGTCTTTTCATAGTAATAGATGCCCTAACTAAGACACTATCTATTCAGTACGACCAAATACTATTTGGAACATCCTGATGTGGAAAAAATATCTTCATTGCTTATCAATACTCAAATATGATTGGGCACCCACAGGCTGATCTGGTGAAGCTGAAAGCTAACTCTCTTTCTCTCTGGGAAGTTCTCCCCAATTCCAGATTCTTTTCCCTTCCCCTGTCTCAACACTCCCACTGCCAGCCTAGTCTTACCTTCCCACCTACACTGAACCACAGCTTTCCGCTTGCCTGCTTGGTGTTTTGATAAACAAGTTCTATGAGCTCAAGTTCAGCATTTCTGAAGGTAAATATTTCATCACTTATACTTCCTGCCACACTCGAGACACCGAAGGGCACACTCACTAATTCCACACGTATTTGCTGAATGCCTCCTTTCTTTTCAAGATTCCTGTGTTTCAAACGCACCTTGGATCTTTAAGAGATTTCACAAGGGTCCCTCTAATTTCTCCTCTTCGCCCTGAAGCTTTTACCCTTATTCTTATATCTAATTTGTTCTCTTTATTATTTGAAAATTTTTGATCTTGTCAGTGATTTCTCCTTATGATCAGCATGGAAAAATATCAAGAATGTATCTGTTAAACTGGGTGGTGGTGGTGCACACCTTTAATCCCAGTACTGGGAAGGCAGAGGCAGGCAGATCTTTGAGTTTGGAGCCAGCCTGGTCTACAAGGACTAGCTCCAGGATAGGCTCTAGAGCTACAGAGAAACCCTGTATCAAAAAACCAAAAATAAATAAATAAATAAACAAACCAAACCCCCACAAAAGAAAGGAAAGGAAAAAAGAAAGAAAAAATGGTAAACTTTAAAGCGTTTCATGTACCGTACTAAAGGATTCAAACCTTATTTATCAACAAGCCCTTGAAAGAGTAGGGCAAGTTGTTTCCAGAAAGATCTCTCTTGCTGTAGCAAAGAGGGTTGGTGGGAATACGTGAAGCCCCAAGGCTGTGCAATCACATAGAAATGTAAGGGAATTTCCTCATTCCCCAAATCACATAGATTCCAGGCATCCCATAAAGACCCACAAACTTGAATGAATAGGATTAAATAAATAAAATATAAAGAAGGTTCTGAACAGTTTTAGATTCATGGTATCACCTAAGTAGCTAGACTAGCAATACAGCTACAAATAAAACCTTAGCCTAGAAACTAGATAGCACCCTATGTGGTCTGGTCAAGTGTAACTGTTATTAGAGAATCCAGGATACACTGCTGTGTTCTCAAGAGAGATCAAATTTGAATATTAAAATGACAGACGTGACTGATGATGGCACATTTGATTTTAATTTATCCATGGAAACTGGGAGGGCTTAGAATTGAAGATGGAGTCATATGAAAAACCCCATGAAGAATTCAGTGAGGAGCCAAAGGAATTGTAAAAGATAAGATACAAAAGTTGACAGGGTTGAAAGCGTTGAACAAATCTTGTGAGAGAAAGACTACAAAGTGTCCATTATGGCGGTGTGCAGAGTGTCACTGGTGACAGTGTTCAAGGACAGCCTTTGCCTCCAATGTGCTGGGATTAAAGGCATGCACCACCACTGCCTGGCCCATTTTTTTTTCTTTTTAAAGCAGATGTTTTCCACTGACTGCATTCCTAGGCCTCTGCACACTGGTGAATATTCACATGCCTTTTGATTCTTGACAGAACTATCAGATCTTTGAACTACTTTTTTGCCGACCATTTTCATATCAACAGAGTCAATGGTGCCTTTGCTGAGACGTGCCTGTGCTCTGTCCACCGGTCTGCTATGTCCTAATCATCTTGAGCTACCATTGTTTACTTTCAGTTTTCCTGTTGCACTGTCTCATATGCAGGTATTCTTTATATTCCTGGAACATTTCAGAGTCTTTGGAAAATTAACAGTACTTACAGTCAACTACTGGCCATTTATTGATTCGATGATTATTGAAGTTCTCATAACACATAGTGCTGAAAATACAGAGTTAAGAAGGCAGGCAAATGAGGTTATTTTGGAGCTAGCATTGTAATGAGTCCTCAAATTACATATTTAAATACCAACATATTAAATTAGTACTAAGTCCAGACCATACAGTTATTGATCGATGAGAATTTATAATTGAATAATTAATTACATGGCACTCCATGTTTGTGGTAGCTATTCTTGGTTGTTAACTTGATTATATCTGGAATTCACTAAAATCCCAAAAAGGAAGACACATGCCTTTAATCTGCATCTTGAGGCAGGAAGACACACCTTTAATCTGGATCACACTTTCTGCTGGAATCCTATATAAGGCTGTGGAAGAAGGAAGCTTTTGCCCTTTGCCTACTTGCCCTAGACTTGCTAACAAAATCCATCCCTTCACTGGTATTAGAGCCTACTTATTTGGGACCCCAGTGTGTACTGAAGATCAGCTGAGACATCCAGTCTTATAGACTGAGCAATTACTGGATTCTTGGGCTTTCAATTCACAGCCAGCCATTATTGGATTGGTTAGATGGTAGCCTGAAAGTCATTCTAATAATGTATATATGCATATAATACATATTACTTCTATAAGTTCTGTTACTCTAGAATGATACATAACCCTGACTAATACAATGTTTCTCCTCAATTTTAAATACAAAAGTGGAATTATAACATTTGGCATAAAAATCCAATACCTAAAGAAAAATCCAATTTCTATTTCATCACAATGACAAATTCTCTTTTAGAAAAAGTAAATGAAATAAAAAAGTTACAAAAATGACTTTTTCCTATAAGTGCTTATTATTTTGATTTATGTATATGTGCTTGGGAAATTCTCAATTCTTACCTGCATTGTAGAATCAAATATTTCCTGTCAGGTTCCAGGACAATGTGTTCTAGCAAGAACAAAGGCAAACTACAAAGCCTATAAAAGTTAGCAAGTAGAATGTTGAAAAGGCTCTTACTCAAGGCAAGTTCAAATTGAGAAACAGTGTTTGTCTACCCAGACTGACAGTAATAGTAATCAAAGGTAACAACGACAGAATGCTTTCACGTGACATGCATACTTAAAACCTTTAGCTCGTGCTAACTTGTACATGAAATTTTATTTTAGCAGAGGTCACATAACTTGCACATGAATGGCATGGCAGAGATTCTGAAAATATTTTTTTAATATTTCTATTTCATTTTATGTGTCTGGGTGTTTTCTCTGCATGCATGCTTGTGTACCAGTGGAGTGTTTAGTGTCCACAGAGAGCAAAAGAGGGGGCAGATTAGAGTTACAGATGGTTATGAGCTGTTTTGTGGGTGCTGGGAATCAAACCCCAGTCCTCTGGAATGGCAGCCAGTGCTCTTAACTGCTAAGCCATCTTTCTAGCCAATGGAAAAAAATCTTATTGTTACATTTTATGAAAGTGGGGTGGCAATATAATAGGAGCAATATGATAATTCTTGTTCATTTTCCATAGATACTTAGTAGAAGTCACTTAAAATGCTGACATAAATACATTAAGCTATTGACGCAATGAGCTGAGAATAATAAGGTTAGGTTTAAGGTTAGGGTTAGCCACTAATAACATACATTTAGAAGACTTTTTGACCACATCCAATAGAGATATATTGTCCAAAGCATTATTGAGACTCTTAAAATGCTCTTAATTATATACAAGGAGGTATCTGAATTGGCCACGGTATTTAAAAGAAAACAGATTATGCTAATGAGTCAATTTTTATCACTGTAATTACATGCTTTCCAAACAGCTGTCATGGAAAACACAAACTTTTGGATATTTAACTGTGCTATTCTGTCGAATGGTTAATAACTCAAGCCGATTTTTGTGTGCAAACAGTTTGATTGGCTTACCCATTTGCATTCATAGTCCTTATTGGAGGTGAGGTAATCCTTTATTTTTGTCCTTTCCCAAGGGCTGGGGTGGTTAAAAGGCAGAAACAGGTATTTTAGTATTTAGTACTTTGATTGTTTATTGTTATGGCTTCTGTAAATCAGGGCCCAACAAGCTAAGCAGGTCACATTCCTGGCTATCTCTGAGACGGTCGAAAAATAGATTTACTTTCAATTTGCAGTAATTCTTACCCCCTGTCTTTTCAGGTAAATAATTTTTGTCATCCTCATAACACACCGAGGACACCAATTCCTTTAACATAAGGACATGTGAGACTCTAAGGGTAAATGTTCTTAGATTGTAATTTTACTGACTTAAAAGCAGTATCTAAAAAATAATGACCAGAGGCCTCTTTCTATATCATTTTTTTTCTGATCAAAATGAAGCTTACTACACTGTCCAAGGTAAGACACATATATATTCTCCGCACGTAAGGAACATTGTCCTTAAGATGTGAGTGGTGATTTTGAAATGTCTTCAGATCTAGCAGAGATGCTCATGGTTCAGTGATTTTACAGCCAGTCATTTCTAGTTTCCACCTAAATCCATCCTCTGGTAGACGATACTGGAAGGACTAGATCACAAATTAACATATCCCTCTAAACGCTATCACATGTATGAGACTCCATCAAGGATTTGAACTTCAGACTATTGTCTCTCACCTTAATCAGGAGAATATGATAGGGCTCTCCCTCTCCTCCATCTCCCTCACCCTTGACCTCTTGTTGCAGACACAGAGTTCTCCTAGTTCTCCCCAGCCACCCCCACCCCTTTTAGCCTTTCCTTCGTGTCCATTTTCATCTCTTTGTGACTCTGCTGACCCCCAGAACCTCCCTCTGCCAGGGACCCACAGTCACCTCACTGTGCTGGGACTCAGAGAGGCTTCTTGCAGTAGATGCTAACACAGAGACTTACAACTGGACAGTGTACAAAGAGTGCAAGATTTCAGACAATTCAGTCCTAAATGGGATGTCTTTGTCAGACCCCTCCCCCTCAAGGTTCAGAGAGCTACCGCGGAGGAGGCAGAAAGAGAGTTTAAGAGCCAGAGGTATGAATGCCTCCAAGGAAACAATCTATTATAGACACAATAGGCTGAAACACATGCACTCAGAAATGGAGACAGCACATATAGGGAGACTGCACAGATTCAACCCAGATAAAAATCTCAGCTTGAAGAAGGGCAAGTTGACCCTAAGTCCCATTACCCAGAAGCTACTAATAATTAATATCTGTGAGGAAAGGGAATATCAATTTTCTCCAATGGAGTGTCACTGGTATGTCAGCCACAGTTCTAAAAAGATCCCGTGACAGGAACAGTTAGACAACACAAACTCTCTTTTGCTTTTTGCTTTTTATTTTGATAGTCTATATATCTATATGTATATATGCATATGTTTGTTGTGATTTTCATTTCTTGGAGGTTTTGGAGACAGATAATGAACATGAAGTTGGGTTGACAGAGAGGTGAGGAGGATCTGAGAGGAGTTGGGGGAGGGGAAAGAATATAATAATATATAAGAAAATTTTAAGCAAAAAATGATTAATTAAAAAGTTGAAAATATGACACTGGAAATGAAACTCAGTAGCAGAGAGCTGCTTTGTGTATATAAGGTCTTAGGTTTGAACCCCAGCATAGAAAAACACAGCAGGGGTGAGAGAGCAAGAGTGACAGATAGCACGTGGAAGAGAGAGGAAGGAGAAAGAAAGCATGAGAGAGAACTATGTTTCCAATAATATATGATTATTGAGAGATGACAAGCTCCACGGGAGCAGTACTGAGTCAGCGACCTAGATTGGAGCGGGCCTGAGATGGTGAGTTTCACGAGAGCAGGAGCCGATCCACACAGGGACATTTACAGAAATGGTACTGGGCCAGTGACCTAGGCAGGAGCAGGCCTGGGACAGCAAACTCCACAGGAGCAGGACTGAGCCAGTGAACTAGGCCAGAGAAGGCCTGAGACTGTGGGCTCAGCAGAATCAGGAGCAGATCCAGACGAGGGACATTTACGGAAAAAGGGCTAAGCAAGTAACCTAGACTGGATTAGGCCTGAGGTGGCAAACTCCACAAGAGCAGAGCAAACCACAAGAGCAGAGCAAACCCCAGGAGCACCAAGTGACCTCTAGGATCACAGAGTGACCAATGGGGTGACTGGAACTCTGGCACTGACCTGGCACCATGAGGAGCAACCATCTGAGCCTTGGATTCACTTGCACCTGGAAGATTGATTACCAGAGTCACAGACAGCCCTAACAACACCAGCCAGAGGAAGAGATGGGTAGACAAGGTAAGAACACACCCAACACCACAAAGAGCAGCATGCCACAAGTAAAAACTAGTGACCCTACAACAGCAAGACTTGAATAACCAAATATAGATGAAGCAGAAGAAACTGACCTAAAAAATAACTTTAAGAGGATGTTTGAACCCTTAAAGAGGAAATAAAAAATTCTCTCAAATAAAAAATGGGAGACATCAACAAATCCCTTAAAGAAAACCAAGAAAAAGCAATCAAACATATGAAAGAAACTATTCAAGACTTGAAAACTGATAGAGACAATAAAGAAAACACAAGCCGAGGGAATTATAGAAAGAGAAATCATGAGAAAACGATTAGGAACCACAAATGCAAGCATAAACAGCAGAATATAAGACATAAAAGAGAGAATCTCAAGTGCTGAAGATACAATAGAGGAAATAGACTCATCAGTCAAAGAAAACATTAAATCTAACAAAAGCTTAACCCAAAATATCCAGGAAATATGGGACACCATGAAAAGACCAAACCTAAGAATAATAGGTTTAGAAGAAGGAGAAGAAGTTCAAGTTAAAAGCACAGAAAAAAATTTAACAAAATCATAGAAGAAAACTTTCCCAACCTAAAAAAAGATGTGCCTATGAAGATACAAGAAGCTTACAGAACATCAAATAGACTGGATTAAAAAAAAATCCCCTTGCCACATAATAATCAAAACACTAAACATATAGAATAAAGAACAAATATTAAGAGCTACAAAGGGAAAAGGCCAAGTAACATATAAATGTAGATCTATCAGAATTACAACTGACTTCTCAAATGGAGACAATGGAAGCCAGAAGGTCCTAGTCAAGCATTATGCAGACATTAAGAGACCACAGATGCCAACCCAGGCTACTATACCCAGCAAAACTTTCAATCACCATAGAAGGACAAAACAAAATATTCCATGGGGAAAAAAAAAACAGATTTAACCAATACCTAGCCACAAACTCAGCACTACACAAAGTACTAGAAGGAAAACTCCAACTGAAGGAAGTTGGCTACATCAACAAAAACACAGACAATTGATGGTCTCATAGCAGCAAATCCCAAAGAAAGGAAAAACACACAAATTAACATCACAAACAATGAAAACTAAATTAACAGGAGATATCAATCACTGGTCATTAATATCCCTTTATATAAATGGACTCAACTTACCTATAAAAAGGCACAGGCTAATATATTGGATATGAAAACAGAACCCATCCATCTTCTGCATACAAGAAACACACCTCAACCTCAAAGATGGACATCACTACAGAGTTAAGGGTTGGGAAAAACTAGCACACTAGACTTGACCCTGTTGCTGGGGGCTAAGGGGAGCTGGTCCTGCGGACATGAGAGCAGGAGAGTGGCACCCCCTTTCTTGTATGTCATGTGGTAGCACGGGTGGGGGGAAATATGTGTCCTCCCTTGCCAACTACAACAGGTGGGAGAGCCTGCCTCAGGGACATGGGAATAGAAGAGCTGGTTCTGTCCTTCACCAACGGCAGCAGTTGAGAGAGCAGGTCTTATATTTCACCTGGGAAAAACAGCAGAGCTGGAGCTGGTGGTGTGAGTATAGGAGAGCTAGACCCAAGGGCCTGAGAGCAGAAAAACAGGCCCTGCTCCTTGCTGCCTGCTGTATTGGGTGAACCAGTTGGGGCAGTGCTGGAGAGCTTGCCCTGGTGGTGATGATGAGCTGGCGGGCTGACCAACCCAGCTTCCACCCAGGCCCAGAACCTATGAGCTATGAATTAGCCCACCCCAACATCCGCCTTGTCTATGAACTGCTGGAGTATGTGAAGAGGCCAGATCTGCAGATCCAAAGCTACAGGATCTCCATGACACAAGGCAACATGGGATATCCAGGAGGAGTCCCAGTGAGAGCTTAGTATCTACAGAGTAGCAGAAGCCAGAGGCCTTGAGCCAGAGCAACGATCCATTGCAAAGAACACTTACAAGTAAAGATGTATGGACAAAGGGGTGTGCTGTGTGACTCACTGGGCCGCACTACAGCTTCCACACTGAGATTTGTTTTGTTTTGGCTATACTTTTAAATTTTGTTTTGTTTAGTAGGAGAGGTCACTAGGGCAGAATGCAGGAGTGATGGGACAGGGAGATGAGTGGGATCAGGATGTATGATTGAGATCCAGAAGAATTGAAGGCATGACGCACATGCAATGGTACTGCTGACCAGTATCACAGGTTCCTAAGAAGTGAGCATGCCTGTAGTCACTAAGTTTTACTTTCACAGAACAGCTGGTCTCTCTTATTAGAAATAACTGATTTTGTGGAATGTTGAAGAGTTGGAAATCCAGGACTATATTGCTACCAAAAAAAAACTGGCCTGCAAATATTTGGCACAGGGTTGGGGTGAGTAAAATATGCTTTTCTGATTTTGTATCTAGTAGGTGTGCAGGGATAAAATTTATTACACATAAACATTCAATATACCCTTCACTTAAGAGTGTAGCATGTGGAAATTTCTCCACAATAAAAGCTATGAATAACTGGACCACTCATAGGGTAATGTCTTTTCAAAGTTCCATTGATTTACAAGCAAAAGAGAGTCATATCCCAAAACTACAGATTCTACACTAACTGGTTTTCTGGAGAAGTCGTAGGGAGCAACTGAGGCCAAAGGACAGTACTAATTGTCAGGGGCTTAAAGTCTGTTGTGAATCTTGTTAAAGGGAAGTATGTGTGCTTCTAGAACCATCATAGACTACATCCTCCTGATTACAAAGACAGAAAATCCATGAGTAGAATCTGGGAGACTGTGGGCTTATCATATTTGAAAAGAACAATTAAATTTGAGTCAGTAATCTAGGGAAACTCAGTTATTATCTATATGATACAGAATACCATGGGCGTATTCTCTATTCTCATATTTTGAGTTGCAGGAACTTTAGTAGAAGTCACCATAATAGTGGTGACGTGGGAGCTACTTGCTTGGGCTGTTGTTTCCAAAGCCACAGGGAGCTTCTTACCTGTCAAGATTCTCAATCAAGACAGCGAGTGTTATAGCAGCTAAATGTCTTATGTGATCATGTTGTTACTTTCATGCTGTCTCTCAATGTATATAATTCATAGGCTTAAATTACCCACCTATTAGCTCCTAAACCTGTGTCCCAGACTTTCTTCATCTCTAGACAGTCTCGACGGGCTCTTATAACTTTACTCCTGGGTTATAACTCATAAGAATATCAAAGCTATAATGTCCAAAACTCATTTATCATTTTTTTCCTCAAATCAGCTTAGTCAATATCAAATCCATCCATCTAGCTGACCACTTTGGGAACATGGATTCATACTGACTCCTTCTTAGTGTTCATGTTAATAAATCAATGTATTGCTGGGTATGGGGGCGCATGTCTTGAATCCCAGCACGCAGAAGGCAGATGTAGGTAGATCTTTGAGTTTGAGATCAATCTAGTCTGCAGAGTGAATTTTAGGACAACAAGGACTACATAGAGAAACCCTGTCTCAAAAAAATCAAAATGAACAATAACAATAATAAAGAAAAATAAATCAACCTGTCACAATTTTCACTCTACTGAGTCATATAGTATTTTTATATACAATCCTATTCGCAATGCCAAGTTCTAGTTTACTTCACACCCAACAATATTTCCTTTATTATCATTATTTCATCAATACGTTCATCAAGCTGCAAAATCTTCTATGATTGGATTTCTGCAAACCTGGCTCCCCTGTCTGAGTCCTGTTTTATATTATGCTAATCCCCATGGGGTTCCTGACCTTTATCATCTTGATATGGCCGCCAACACTACGGGAAAGAGGTCCCCATGCTTCTTGTTTCCCTGTCAAAATTCCTACTTACAGCTTAAGATGTGGTCCATGGCAGTTAGGACCTTCCTAACGCTATGACCCTTTAATCCAGTTCCGCATGCTGTGGTGGCCCAGTTGCCACTTTACATGTTAATTTTGCCACTGTTATGAATTGTAATGTAATACATGGTATGCAGGATATCTGACATGTGACCCACAGGTTGAGAACTGCTGCTCTAGAGGACCCCTGCTTCCCAGTCAGTAGGATCAGAGGCTAGCCACCTCAGCACCTGTGGACTTACTGTCAGAGCCTTCCATTCTCCTGTAAAGAAAGAGCAGCTGGAAGAAGGCAGCGCCTCCTTTACTTAGGTTTCTTCTGAAGCCACCGGCACAATGCTGGTCTATCTCAGACCTTTGGGAGAGCGAATTGAGTGAACGAGCGAGAGTGAATAGCTTTAGAAAAGGTGGATTATTACCACTGCCGTGACCTTATTTCCCCCTCGAATTCTCTTCTGAAGTTTTACTGTTTTTCCTAAATGCTCTAGATTGTTGCCTAAACGCACCCATTAGAGTCTCTTCAGAACTCATTAAAAACAGCTGTATGCTCTCTATAATGTATGAAAGTTGACTCATGGCAACCCGTGCGCTGTGGCTATACTGGAGCGCAGGGTGGGAAGAAAGCACTGTGAACAAAGAGGGGCCAACTGGTTAGTGCAAGATATTTGATGTGCTCAGATAGGATGGTACTCCCATTAATATGTACACTGAAATCATATTAATAAAATACAGCAAAATAAATATCTATATATAATATAGATATTATATATAAATCTATATATATATATATAGATTTAAAATCAGGAATAGCATATTGAGTCTTAATTTATTTTAAGGATAAGAATTAGTAGTAGAAGTGATAACTCAAAAGAGTTCTGGTAAATGGGATTCGATGATCATTTAAATGATTGAAGAGTTTTAATTTATTTTTCCTAAAAATATAGACTGTCATAACTTAATAAGTGAAAATAATATTGACCAGGGAATTATTTATGCTCAGAGAAAGAATATCTTACAACTTCATTTAAAAAATTTTAATGTTTAATTTTTTCTTTAAAAGGTATATTGTGTGTGTACGCACAGGTGCACGCATACAGATGTGAATGCCAGTGCACACATGGGTGAGTATTGGGTGTTCATAGAGACTAGATGGGGTTCAGATCCCTTGAAGCTGAAGTTATAGTGTGTGTGGGCTGCTCTGTTGGATGCTGGGAACTGAGTTCCCTGTCCCTAGAAGCATCAAGAGGTCTTAATTGCTGAGTCATCTGTTTTGCCCCATGAGTGTCCTGCTTTAAGAAGGTAAATGCTGATGAACAAAATACTGATGTTTTTATCCAAAATTTTCTAAAATTAGTAGGTATAAAGGAAAACAAAATAATCTTTCAACTATTTGTTTATACTTTAGAGGTCTTAGTCACAAGCTGTATGACCATGTCGAGACGTCATATGGCTACAAGGTCTCTACGGAAGCACGGTTACTACTTTTTATTAGAAACCGAAGTTTGAGGACTGTACAGACATTAAATGGAATGATGTTTGGGAATGAGGGGAAGATCTACTTAAAATGCCGACAAGATGGCCATCTTGGGTGTGAGCTGAAGGCAAATTCATTTTGTATCTGGAATATTTCAATTAGGTTTGCAGCATATTCCCCCAGAATCCAATCTGCATAATCTTGGGCCCCTTTTCACCTTGCCAGGTAATTATTGGCACATTTTTCTATCTTTCCAAACAAGTAGCATGCCAATAAAAAATACTCTAATTGAGTCTGTAGGGACAAAATGTTATCTACAGGAAACTTGGAAATGCATATCTTAAGGCAGAAGACATAATGTCCAAACAATATAACAGATAACAGGAAGGAGTGATAAATAATCGTAGAAGTAGATTGCTTGTGGAAATGAAAGGTGAAAAGGGGTATTTTAATATCAAATCTCTTATTTACTTTGATAAGGATTTATTTATGACTGGCAGGTACTCTGAGCCAGACCAGCTTGTTTCATCTCTGGACTGGCAGGCAGAAGTGTGGTGTACTTTGGCTCTCTCACAGAATCCGGGAGTGCGGAGGTAGAAAAAAAGATCTTGGTAGCAGCCCACTCTGTTGCTATGCAGACTTGTAAAAGCAGCAGAGAAGCAAGTCCCTTAGCAAAGAGGGATCACAGCGAAGCTGAGGCCAAAGGTCTTGTAAGCAAGGACTTGCAGGGTCTTCATTTTCCCCGAGGTCTGCTCTCAATGGAGAAAGGACTCCCTAAATTGGTCTATTTCTCAATTAAAACTTTAATCGCGAGGGGTGCACCCACACACTGAGACAATGGGGATGTTCTATCGGGAACTCACCAAGGCCAGCTGGCCTGGGTCTGAAAAAGCCTGGGATAAATCCAGACTAGCTGAACATAGCGGACAATGAGGAATACTGAGAACTCAAGAACAATCGCAGTGGGTTTTTGATCCTACTGCACGTACTGGCTTTGGGGGAGCCTAGGCAGTTTGGATGCTCACCTTAGGAGACCTGGATAGAGGTGGGCGGTCCTTGGGCTTCCCACAGGTCAGGGAACCCTGATTGCTCTTAGAGCAGATGAGGGAGGGTGACTTGATCGGGGGAGGGGGAGGGAAATGGGAGGCGGTTGCGGGGAGGAGGCAGAAATCCTTAATAAATAAATAAATTAAAAAAAAAAACTTTAATCCCAAGAGAAAACCGTCTTCTTGCCCCTTTGACTAGCTTGTTAGAAAGGGTGCAGGGGAGGTTGTGGCCAGCATATGGGACCTGAGCATGGTGCCTGCTCGACAATAACCTGCATGATGAAGCTCTCCAGGCCACCACCTCTTCTGCTCCTTGGCCTTTAGTGTCTCTGCCCCCTGTATCCACTACAGTGAACTGGCCCTGGAGATGGCACCTGATCCAGGAAGATCTTCTCCAAGTGCTGGGTGCTTCTGTTTACCTATGGCCTGCTGTGACATGAGCCACCGTGTCAGGGAGCTCAACTGGCGTATGGGAATATCTGATCAGTAGATGGTAAGCACTAGGCACACAGATCTGTAAGGTAGAGACGCAGCTCTGTGGTGCCCTACGAATCTAATGCTGGGCTATATTGGAGCTAGAGGATTGAGAACCTAGGTTTAAGAAACAAAACTAAAGATGCAGAAAAGAAAACTATGAGAGCATTTGAAACACAGCGGCAAGGCCAAGGGTTGTCTGGGGACAGAGCTCAGCTCTTGATACAATCTTATAATTAAGCCCCTTTCTTAGCTGAAATTCATTCGAAATTGCCTTTGAAGGTATAGGAGACCTCACATAGGTGAAGTCTACCATCTCTTACTTGGGCACAAAGCCAAATTTCCCCAACATTGTTTTGCTTTCCTGACAGGCAAGTGTTTGGTTGAAAGGTGTCATAGTTATTGCTTTCTTACTGTGAAGAGACACCATGGCCAAGAACTCTTATAAAAGAACGCATTTAATTGGGGACTTGCTTATGGTTTCGGCGTGTTGGTTCATTATCATCATGGTGGGAAGCAGACAGGCATGGCACTGGAGCAGTAGCTGGGAGCTTTGTATTCTGATCCATAAGGACTAAGCAGAGGTGGAGAGAGAAGCTGGGCCTAGTGTGGACTTTTGAAAACTCAAAACCCACCCCGAGTGACACTTCCTGGTGACCAAGCATTCAAATATATGAGTCCATGAAAGTCATTTTCATTAAAAGCGCCACGAAGTTTGGCATTCTGCCTCCTCACTCTGGGAAAACTGCAGTTGCTTAGCTCAAATAAGAGAATATACATCAACTCTCTTATCACCTTTTGTAATTTAAATGTCTGCCAAAGCACAAATGCCATGAACTTGAACATTAGCCATCCATGTGTGGTAGACTATTAAGGAAGTGTGGTTTAATGGGAGGAAGTGAGGTCACTGGGAAGAGGCCTTTGAAGAAGATGTTGTCATAAAAGTCCTTTCTTCTTTAGCTTTCTGCACACCATGAGGCCAGCAGTCTGCCCTTCACATGTGCTCCCAGCGTGAGGCTTTGCCTTGCCTCGGGTCCTGAAACAACAGAGTCTCATGACAGTAAACCAAAATCTGTGAAATTGTAAGTTGATATTTCTTCCTCTTAAGTGTATTCTCTCGGATACTCGTCCTAACAATGGAAAGCTAGCAGGCATCCTTGAAGTTATTACAGACCTTTAGACATTGAAGATTGCCTAGACAAAAGTAAAAGCAACAGATGTACGCGTAATTTATCAAAGAAACTTCGAGACAGTTGATTTTGGGTTTGCAGGACTTAAGATCTCAAAGCCAAATTCAGCTTGTCTCCTACTTTGCTATTACAAACACCATGGCCCAAAGCAATTTTGGGGGAAAGAGTATATTTTGCTTTCAGGTGACAGTTGGTCATGGAGGGAAACCAGTGCAGAAACTGAAGCCCAGATCGTGGAGGGATGCTGTTCACTGGCTAGCTTCCTCAGGCTTGCTCAACTACTTTTCTTATAGAGCCTTCTTAGTCAAAGCAAGAAAATGCCCCACAGACATGCCCACAGTCCCATCTGATGGAGATGATTCCTTAGCTAAAGTCCCTCTTCCTAAGTGTGTCAAGTTGACAACCAAGATTAGCCACCACATCCTGTGTGGAATTTGGCATTTCAAAACATCCCATGGTTGTCTGTAGGTGTTTACTGCTATCATGAGATTGCATTACTGCTTTCTTACAAAATAGGGTCAAGTGGATCATAAAGAGGTATGTTATTATTTGATTTTTTATTTTTGAGAAATGCTACAAACAGTTAAGAGTCTGCTGTGTTATTGTACCAAAACCATCAATTCAATTTCTTTAGAAAGAATTAAAAGTGGTTTAAAAAAGAACCTCAAATGAAAATCAGAGATCAGTGATACAAGAAAATCCAAATTTATGAGACAATAAAAGAGGGATACCAAGTTTATTAGAAACGTTTTTGTTATGATTTTATCCAGGTAGAGTTTTTTCCTATTAATATTCAAACACAGATTACTGATATGCGGAAATGTTGTAGCAGGAAATGGCAGAAAACACTAAAAAAACTAGTTAAATTTATAAAGATTAACTTTATAAAAAAGCTTTTGAGAAAATAGGCAGTATACACAGATACCTGTAACTTTCAATGTATCTTATGTGTTTAGAATATTTACAGGTGGGGGCTTAATGAAAGGAGACATTCTGTCAGTATCTATCTCCCCATAAAATCAAGAAGAGATTGTATATAACCTATATTCATTTTCCCATACCCTTCAATTAAGGAGAACCCACTCATGTGCAAGAAGTAAGTTTGCCCAGCTTGAGCCGTGAATACAAAGGCTTCCTTAAAAAGGAGGATTCCCCACAATATGTGACTTGTATTCCTCCAGTTACTGGGGTGATGCAACATGCATGTTTTTGCTCACGGAGTGAACAGACAGGCTAGTGCTCTGTCCAAAACAGAAGTTCAATGATATATGAAGTATGTGTACACAGAAAGGATTGTCTTTGTCAAGAAGAATTTGGTACCCAGATGGTCTTGGCATGGTGGTACACATCTTTAATTCCAACACTCAGGAGGCAGAGGCACGTGGATCTCTGTCAGTTCAAGGCCAGCCTGGACTATATAGAGAGTTCCAGGATATCCAGAGACACATACTGAAACCCTGTCTCAACAAACAGACAAACAGCAAAAAGAATTTAATAACCAGGGATGTCTTTAAAAACCACTCCCATAAGGATTAGGAGGTTTGGTCTTGTTGGAAGAGGTATGTCATGGAGGTGGGAACTAGCGTTTCACTAGGAAGGTTCCTGGAAGATATCAAGGAATAGTAGAAGAAACAAGAGAGGAAATGTTTTAGTCAACGATATATGTGTGCATATAAATCATGATACAATGTATTGTATATTACCTGCATAAAATTACAAGAGAATATCTATTAGATTAGCCTGCAAATCAGGGACTCAGCCTCCTTTTAGCCTGTAACACGAAGGTGAGGAGTGAGCTTTCAGCTACTTCAACACCATGCCTGCCTCTGCCATACTGCCCACCATGATAATAATGGCCTCCAATTAAATTCTTTCTTCTGTAAAACAAACCAACCACTCCCATGACCAAAGCATGGAAAGAATGTAAGATCTTGAAGACAACATCCAATCCCCAGGGTAGACTACAAGTTCCTAGAGGCTTCAGTCAGGAAACCACAACATAGCTTCCACAACATTGTCTCTGCATAAATCACACTGAAGAGTACCTTTTAGATATTAGCTCATTTAATACTCACGGTAGTCCTTTGCAATGACTGTGATGACAATTGTTATTCCAATATTATAGAGAGGAAGCTGAGACATATGTTAAGTTTTTGCCTGTATACACCAAATCATTATGGACCCTAGCAGAATATTATTTCATCTGCGGCATGTGTAAGGTTTCTGAAAATTATGGTTATCTAATGAGAATTGTATTTCTAAATTTTTACAGTGAAGTTTTGACCAGTGGAAATACTGTGAACAAATCAGATCTCTCTCTCTCTCTCTCTCTCTCTCTCTCTATATATATATATATATATATATATATATATATATATATATATATATATATGGGCAGTCACACTGACTACTGAGAAAGGAACCAAGAAAAAAACCAAGTGGGAAAGCCATTTCCTCCAAAGGTCTTTCTTATAAGTTTACTAGACTTCTGCTCCACCAAAAAGAGGGCTGTGGTTTTGGACTCTAGCTAGGGAGTGAGGAGGGTTTGGCTGTTGCTGCAGGGAGTTTCTGGTGTTAGCAGCTCATGTCTCTGAACTAACAGGTTCAGTATCTCTAATGATATGATATGATATTGAAATAGATATGCTTGGGATCATAGCAAGTGAACTCTAACTCTAGGTCTGATATATTTGGAGTATGAGCCAGGATGGCTAACAATCCTTTTGAGTCTCATTTGTAAAACAATGTCATAGATAAAAAATTAAACTTTTGTCTAAATTAAAATTCAATTGTCATAAAAATATAATTTTCACTAGACACAGTGAAAGTGATTTTAGCAAAATCTTAAAGTATAACAATTCCATGAAAGACAAAATGTATCAAGATGTAACTGGCGAGCAGGAATACAGTGGGTAGTGTGATGCATACACATTAAACACAGTATATTCATACTAATTGCTTTCCAACATGGGAAATGAACCCAGGTTTCCCCACTAGGGGTTTAGTCGAGCCTCAAATAGGGAACAACAGCAAATCTGTATGGCAGAAACAGTTCCACATCTAGAATCTCTGAAAGAAATCCATAGGAGAGTTTTTCTGTATTTAAAACCCAAAACTAAAATTTAAAAATACATCAAAGGAATAAAGAAATTTAAAAATAATTCTGATTAATTCATCAACCAGGGGGAGTCCGTCTTCCCACTCTCACCAATCGTGGGCATTGTTGGGAGCACCCTGAAGTGTGGCTACTGTTTCCTTCCATAAATAAATGCATATGCTTGCCAAAAAGACAAATGTATGTGCAGCAAGTGACAAATTAGTACCCATCGCAGTACAACTGTGCTGCAGAGTTGGGAAGAGAGCCAAGGAAACCTGCAGTTCTTGGTAAGAGGCTGTTGGATGCTGAGCACTTCAGACAAGCATAGCTGTTCTGAAGGTATTGTTCCAAGGATGAGCCGTAGGGGATTTTCTTCCTCCTTTTTACCTATTTGAAATAGCCAATGGCCTTTGGGAGGCTGGACCAGTTTGGGCAAGGCCTTGGGTACCAAAAACATGCGCATTTGCATGCCCTCTCTCTCTCCTTTCTCACCTGGATGCTGGATTTGGTTCTTGTTCCCCATTCGTACAGAGGACTGTGACCTATGAGAACCCCTAAATAAAGAACCCTGTATTATACTCAGTTCTGAGCTAGTGTGAGATTACTTTATTCACGTTCACCAACAAGGATCTGTGTGGCCCAGGATGGCCTTGGACTTGCTATTAGCTAAAGATAACCTTGAACTTTTGATCTTCCAGCCTTCACCTCCCCAGTGCTGGGATTATAGGAATGCATCCATTCAGTCAGTTCTGGGACTGAACCCAGGGCTTCATGCCTGCTAGACAAGAACTCTACAAACTAAGCTAGACCCCCAGCTCCACAGGGAGCTTTAAATGAACAAATCTTTGTTCCTTGTTACTTTTCCAGCAGCTCAAGAGTTCTTGGGCAAACATCATATGTGTGCATACTCCCTGACTCTCTCTCTCAGCCTTCAATTCATGAATGCCAAGTAATGGCTTCCCTTTAACTTTTTTATTTCTGATCTTATTACAATGGCTGGCAGCATCTCCTCTGCTGTTTATATGGTGGGACTTGTTAACTGTTCTCTGTCCTTTAGAGTCTTTACTATTTGACCGCACACCGCCTTGAATCTATTTCTTTTTCTTTTTGTCTACCACTCTGGTTATTGGTTGGGCTCCACAGTGGTAATAAAATGTGCCTGGAGATCTTCAGCTGGCTGCCATGATGCCCCGGTCTCAGACTCTCAATTATACTGCCACATTGTCCTAGTCTCAAGTCCCACAGGATGTTGCGGGCCACTAGCTGTGCACTAGAATGCTGCACGGGTCCATTACAGGCCCACAGTGTTTATAAAGAACAGTTAAAGTTGTGGTGCAAACAGGGCTCATTAAACACTTCTGTTTTTTTTTACATTTTCTTTTATAAATAAATGGTTCATAAATGTTTTATATTTATGTAGCCACTTCTTCAGGAACCTTAAATGCCTTGAAGATATTACCACCTCTTATTACTCACATAACGACCCTGTAAAGTAGTTATTGCTTCCTTTACAGTAGAAAGAAACGAAAGCACAGAGAAGTGAAGTGACTTGCCTAACATCATACAGTTAAGTTCACTGAAGAGCCCGGACTCAAGCACCTTAGCCTCCCAGCTCCTAGATAAACACTTCATGGGAAAATCTTTAATGAAAAGAATCTTTTTGAAAAGTGTCAAAAATAGCACGCTGTGAAAATTAGAATTTTTCTACTGTCATCAGGGGAAAAAACTTACACTGAGGGCTGAGGTCATTACAACAACATAGGATACTACATTTTTTTCTTTCCCCTTTGTAAGCCTCCTGTCTCTTGTCTGTAGTGACCTTTTAAAGGTAAAAGTCCCAAGACAGAAGCCATGGAACTTGGAAGTGAGAATTAATTTAGGATATTTACTTTGAGTTATGATAATTCATTGAAACTTTTAGCCTAACCTACAAAACATTCAGTGGATGTGTGTGTACATACATGTGTATATGTATGTGTGCATGTGCACATGTGTGCACATATGTATATACTTGTACATGTGTATGTGCATATATGTGCGTGCATTGCATATGTGTGTACGTGTGTGTGCGTGTGTGTACGTGTATGTGTATATGTGTGCGTGCATGTGCATATGTGTGTACGTGTTGTGCATGTGTGTACATGTATGTGTATATGTGTGTGTGCATTGCATATGTGTGTACGCATGTGTGCATGAGGTGGTCAAGGACAACCCATGGGAGTGGATTTTCTTTTACCATATGGCTCTGGTGACCAAATTCAGTTGTCAGGTTTGGCAGCAAACATCTCTACTATCAAGATATCACACTGAAATTATTTTTGAAACAAAGTCTAATGAATACAATCTGCCCTAGCCTGGAACTCACTATATGCCCAGCCTGGTCCTAAACTCATGTTATTTCTCCTGCCTCAGCTTTTGAGTTGGGGGATTAGAGATGTGAGCCACAGTGCTCAGCTGAGCACTTTTCAGTAAGCACCATTTCTGTAGTTAGAGTAATTTAACCAATGTGTCCCAAACTGGTTCAGTGAACAGATTGATGGAGGAAGGTCATTGGTTAAAAGAAAAGAAGCTGCTTGGCTCTCATTGGTTAGGAGATAGGTGGGAGGAGTAAACAGAACAGAATGCCGGGAGGAAGAGGAAGTGAGGTCAGACTCCACAGCTCTCCTCTCGGGAGCAGACGTCCGCCATGCTCCCGGCTCCTGGGCAGACACACGCGATGAAGCTCCGACCCAGGATGGACTTAGGCTAGAATCTTCCCGGTAAGACCAGTGCTACACAGATGATAAGAAATGGGCTAGTCCAGGTGGGAGAGTTAGCCTAGAAGATGCTAGGTAGAAATGAGCCAAAGCAGTGTTTAAAAGAATACAGTGTCTGTGTAATTATTTCGGGGCATAAGCTAGCCGGGCAGGTGGCTGGGGTTTTGGGGACGTAGCCCCGCCGCCCATATTACAACAACAGATATTCCAGATCATGGAACATTTATACTGTCTGTGTCTGTCACATGACATATGTGTCCCCAGAATAATTATGTGCTGTACAGTCACATTAAAAAAATGTAAAAATGAGGGTTTTATGGGCAAAATGGAACAAGGCACAAAATACCAAGAAAACTTAAAGTCACCATCATGGATACATTTAAAGAAGCAAAGAAAATGAGCAACTGTATTTTGCACATGCACAATCCACGACAACACCCTCTGGGAAGGAAAAGGCCTGTGTGTTGCCTGTGGAAGTTTTAGGAGGTCTGCAGCTTGAGAACAATGTGTGTGGGGGGGAATAGATGGAAGATCTTCTGAGACCTCACATAGGATCTGTGATGGGGGGGCGGATAAATGGAAGATCAGCTAAGACCTCACACCGGGTCTGTGATGGGGGGAGGAAAAACGAAAGATCACCTGAGACCTCACATAGGATCTGTGATGGGGGGGGGATAAATGGAAGATCACCTGAGACCTCACACCAGGTCTGTGATGGGGGGAGGAAAAATGGAAGATCACCTGAGACCTCACATCGGGACTCAGCCCATCCATGTTGACTGAGCTCGTGGCACAGACTGTGCTAGTTGAGGTCACCACTGATGTCTGGGTGTCCTCACAGTTAGCTGGGTACTGTCTTATACAATCAAATTTGCCTACTGCCCAAAATGTTCCCTGGCATCCCTCAAGCTTGGAATGAATTTACATCTGGGGACAAGTGCAGTAGCAGAACACAATGTGACAGTACCCACCTGAGGGACAAAATGAGGAGAGGCCCTGGGTTCCAGCTCTCGAGAAGGAATAGAGTCAAGCAGCTTTCTGCAGCAGGAGGGATGTGCGTGCAAGCTCTGAACTTCAGCCCAAAGCGGAGTCTGCAACCTTTTCAGAAATGATTGAACTTTGGAACCCTTTACTTTGAGGTGAAAAACCTTTAAACATCATTTAAAAATAGGGTTGATGGGTGCTGTGGTTGGGTAAATATTTTTCTATGGGAATGTTTTATTTTTAGTGTTATATTCTTCCTAGTACAGAAATAAGTTAATAAGTTATAACCTAAGTTTTTCTGCTTTTTTTTTCTTTTTGGTTTTTCAAGACAGGGTTTCTCAGTAGCTATGGAGCCAGTCCTGGAACTCTCTCTCTGTAGACCAGGCTGGCTTCAAACTCACAGAGATCCACCTGCCTCTGTCTCCCAAGTGCTGGGATTAAAGGCGTGCACCACCACCTCCCAGCAGTTTTGCTTCCTTTTTTTTTAAATTGCAATAAAGTTTTCAAAATAATCTTGATGTTTTTGACATTGTCGGTTGTATTGTTCTGCCTCACAGCAAAAAGGAAAATTAGATGATGAGTAAAACATTCACTTTGAGGTACATAATATTTATGATTTACTATAAATCTAAATTATCATGAAAAGATAAATAATGGAGTCTGCAGATTTTTTGTTACTAATATGTACTTTGTTATTTCAAAATTCACATTATCTTATTCAAATTTTCAGCTATCTTCTTATTACTTTATTTCTCATATGAAAAGCTTTTATAAAAGATGTAGTAAAAGTACAAAATATTTTAGTCATTCATCAAAAAATCTGTTAAGAGAGAGGGTTGATAGGGATTTATCTAATTTAATTATTTTAAGATAAAAGGCAATGAATGGGGAATAATTGTAGTAAAATGCTAAAGCAAGGACGAGTGAAAAATCTCTCACCAATTAAATCCACACCACTAGCAATGTTCGTTAGCGTTAGAATGCATACAACATAAAAAAAATTAACCACTGTGCCAAGCCATCCAGGGAGAATTTATTCAAGAAATTTATTAAATTACAGCAAGTTTAAACAATGAACTTCCTGGCATTTAGCCAGCTTGGTTCACATCCTTGAAAATCAACAGCCAGAAAAAAGCATCTCTTCCAGGGAAGTGTCAGGGGTAGCCTGACTTGAAAGTCTTTAGAAGCCTACCTAGCCCCTTCACTGGAGAAACCGCTCATCTTACCTGTCTGGTGGACCCCCTTGGAAAACCAGCTTCTAAGGCTTTTTCTTGACCCAGAATGTGCCCTCTAAGAATAGGCTTTTCCCCAGTGGCACTAGAAGCAACTGCTAATCCCATGGTTGTTTGACATATTGGGTACCAAATGAAAAGAGTCCAAAACTTTTAAAGGGAAATGAGAGAACGGGGTCTCTATAAAAAGAGATAAAACAAGTGCTGAGAATACAGAAAGCCATGCTATTTGGAGAACTGTGCAGAAGGTCATAAAAGATCCAAGAATGCCCTAAATTCTCCCCTCTGATTTCTGCAGAAAGTAAAGCTTGGTGAAGTACAATGGCAGGGTAGCACACTGCAGCTTGCTTCAACATGCAGGACTGGGAGACTTACTGCTGTGGCTGCCTCGGTCCGTCACCCGCTGACTAATAAGATCACAATCAGATATTCGTTGGGTACATGGACTCGAAGTCATCGAATAAGCAGCAATGATAAATAACTAACAACAGTAACAATAAGCATCAGGTAATGTGGAAATATGATTTCCAGAATATCTGTAACATATTATTTAGTATGTCTAGTTTTGAGTAAAATGTAACAATAAAAAGTAGGGAAGTAAATATGACCATACATAGAAGAAAAAGAAAAAGAAACGACCACTAAAAGTTATTCTTGGGGAAAGCCTCTATGTGATATTCTTTAATTCAGCTATAGGATTCATTCAGTTCCTATGAACACTTCTAATATCATACTTATAGGAGTAACATTTCACCACAGGCAATTTCAATAAAGCAATATAATCCTTCATGATGCTGGGTTAAGAAATAGTTTCTCTCCAATGACCCCAAAAGCACATCCCCCAGATTGATAAATTGAACATGGTAGGCATTGCGAGGTAGGAGGAAAAACCACATGCACTAAATGCAACAGAGAGATGTAGCATAGAAGCAAGCACTATTTAGAAAGGCTATTCAGTTAACTATGCGGTGTTCAGACAACTCTGTGGATTTCTTCTGTATCACTTGCTTATTGGTTAGACAATTCACTATTGAAGAAACGTGAAGAATAAAATAAGTAGGTTTCTATGTAATCTATGCTAGTGCTTCCCAACGGCTCTAGGAAAGTGTCTGGAGGTACTGATTACCAGCTACTGTAACATCTGAACAGTGGACCTGGGCGTTTACAATAGCAAAAGGTACCCCTTGTTCTTAGCGCATGCCTGGCAGCTGATCGGCTCAAGATGGAAGAAATGTAGAAGGCGGTTCTATTCTGCACAGTTACAGAGAAGACATGTCTTCTCTGGGGAGGTTCCAGCACAAGGCTTCTAGACACTATGCAGCCATTTGCCAGGAGAGAGAGCAGAATCAAGAGGAAGGTGACCTGTGTGTAGCAGCTTCTACACTGTTCATTAGCCAGAATTCAGTAGTATGTCCTACTCAGTTCCAGAGATGTGTGGTGACACCAATTTAGCAAAATATTCAGAAGCAATGCTTAGTATTGTCTCTGACACAGAAAGTGGGTGAGAGGCAGCTCGAAGCTAAGGAGTAAGGACTAAGGATCCATTCTGAACAATTCTGTCTTGGTTTATATCTTATGGTCAATCCCTACAAACTACTGACAGATAAAACCAAAAATAATCATAACAAGAAAATTGCATGGTAAATATCCTAACCTTGAGTTTAATTAACAGCACATGACTTTCCGGTGATCTCTCCAAAGCAGCACTCCGGAACATGCACACACCCACCAGACCTGGCCTGAGCAAGTGCCTAGCCCGAGTATTTACAGCTTCAGCTTCAGTTTGTGATACTTCCAACGGTGGAAGAACAAACAAACAAACAACCAGAACGCTACCTTTAAAAATCAAACAACAGAAACAAGTCCAACTACCCCCACCCCCAAATCACACAGAACTGTTCATTTGTTCGCGGCCATGCTTTCACTAATGCCACTTGAACTTCTGAAATACTTTAAATGAAAACTTTCCCAGGTGTTACAGCAGAAACGGCAATGGAGAAACACTGCTACTAGCGTTCAGGAAGTGAACCCGACATTAGCTCCTGGCTGAACTCTAGTTATCCACAGTGTATCTACCTATCTTATTAAGTACTGCCTGCATCTTTTAAACTGAACCTTCACCCATTCAGGGGGATCCTGGACAGAGGGGCAGCGTTTCCTTTAGGAGTGCAGGACAGCGTGCTATTCCTTTGATTTTCCCCTTGCGCACACAGGCAGCCCCGTCTGAAGCAAGAATGAGCCTGGGCCGATTCCCGATGATTTCGGTGATTTCACAGAATGTGCTCGAACAATCAAATCATTTTTTTCTTACAACTTGAAAAGGAAAATTCAGTGTCTCATATGCTGCCTGTTTCTCACCCTGCCTTCTTCGGCCACTGAGTTGCCCCCATAAGCTCTTGTGCAGGATCGGTGTCTCAGAACCACTGAACATGGATTGGTCAGAAGGAAGCAGAGGCGGAGCCATTCAGAGCAGTCTCCCCCTCTCAATATCAGCAGCCAGCACCAGGCTGCTCTAGCTCACAGGGATGCTCCCGCTGGAAACTGAACTTCTGAGAGGCTCCGGTGTGAGTATGGGCACGCAGATGCGGCTCCCAGCTGTACAGCGACTCTCAGGATAAGGACTCTGAAAAGACCCTAAATGAATAAGGCTGAAACGAAAACTGCAGCAAGAACAAAAGCAAACGGCGGACTGGTCAACTGAGAATGAACATTCAGAAGCCCGGGTGTCTAAAGAGATAAGGAGCAGAGCGGAGCCCAGAAGAGACCAACAACTCCTTTGCAAGCCCCGCAGCTGCTTCTGACTGCGCTCACAGCAGGCGCCAAGTGCAGCCTCCCAACTTCCACAAACACGCACATACAGCCTGGGAGAAAATCACCGGAACTTCCCTGACCCAGGAGGTTGGATCAGTTCAAGGAGAATTCGAATCCAGCTGCTGCAGGAAGATGAACTCCACCCACCACCATGGCATGTATACTTCCCTCCACCTCTGGAACCGCAGCAGCCACGGGCTGCACGGCAATACCAGCGAGTCCCTGGGGAAGGGGTACTCTGATGGAGGATGCTATGAGCAACTTTTTGTGTCTCCCGAGGTGTTTGTGACTCTGGGTGTCATAAGCCTGTTGGAGAACATTCTAGTGATCGTGGCAATCGCCAAGAACAAGAACCTGCACTCACCCATGTACTTTTTCATCTGTAGCCTGGCTGTGGCAGATATGCTGGTGAGCGTTTCAAACGGGTCGGAAACCATCGTCATCACTCTGCTGAACAGCACAGATACGGACGCGCAGAGCTTCACCGTGAATATTGATAATGTCATTGACTCTGTGATCTGTAGTTCCTTGCTCGCGTCCATTTGCAGCCTGCTTTCCATTGCCGTGGACAGGTATTTCACTATCTTTTACGCCCTCCAGTACCATAACATTATGACGGTTAAGCGGGTAGCGATCATCATAAGTTGTATCTGGGCGGCTTGTACGGTGTCGGGCATCCTCTTCATCATATACTCGGACAGCAGCGCTGTCATCATTTGCCTCATTACCATGTTCTTCACCATGCTGGTTCTCATGGCCTCTCTCTATGTCCACATGTTCCTGATGGCGAGGCTTCACATTAAGAGGATCGCTGTCCTCCCCGGCACTGGTACCATCCGCCAGGGTGCCAACATGAAGGGGGCAATTACACTGACCATCCTGATTGGGGTCTTCGTGGTCTGCTGGGCCCCTTTCTTCCTCCACTTACTGTTCTATATCTCTTGCCCTCAGAATCCATACTGTGTGTGCTTCATGTCTCATTTTAACCTGTATCTCATCCTGATAATGTGTAATGCCGTCATTGACCCCCTCATTTATGCCCTCCGGAGTCAAGAACTGAGGAAAACCTTCAAAGAAATCATCTGCTTCTACCCCCTGGGAGGCATCTGTGACTTGTCTGGCAGGTATTAAGTGGGGACTGAGTGCATACTAGGCATACTGAGACCCTGCAGACTTTCTCACGCTGGCACACCTGAGCAATGTGCTTTGGCAACAGCTGCTTCTCCTGTGTATTGCTTTGGTTGAAAGTGTCTACTGTTTAAGTTTCAGTTTACAGCTTTTGATATGAAAAAGTCTAAACCTGCTATTTTTAATGTCATGTGCTACTTTTTGTTTTGTCAAGTGCTAATCTATGTTCTATATTGTGGGAGCTGTGGATTTACAAAAGAAGGGGGGGGGGAGAAAGGCATCCTTATTAAAAGTTTACCAATGTCTCTTTCCTGTTATTTATCAAGATTCAACACTTGTCTTTTCTGTAGTGACAGAAGCCAGAACCTTATTAAATATGTTCTCAACTGTTTCATGCATCACCCCCACAGGACTGCAGAAGCTTGATTCCACTATTTATGGGGAAAATGTTTAAAAACTAGATGCTCGATCATTCTGTAAGCCATCCCCACCAGTGAAACTTAATAAAAGCTTACCTATTATCCTTTCTGTTTAAGTATATTGATACTTCTCTTTAAATAAAAGAAAGAGAAAAGGAAAAGAAGCAGCTACTAAGAAAAAAGTGAGGTTTGGGTCACATGCATTTCTCCAAGGCAGAATTTCTCATCACATTCTTTTCTCCAAGGCAATAGCCTCATAGTACACATAGGCAATTTAGCTGGGGTAGGAGAAATGTCCACTCACTATTAAGATTAAAGTGCCCTGACAAATCTAAACTGCCCAAGCTTTGCTGAAATCCCTTGTGGCAAAGCATACGTGACCAAACAGAACAAATTCTTTTCGACCCCTTAACCAGAGATCCAGTCCACAGAAACCTCCAGAAAAGTGGCTGCTGCATCGAGAGGTGCAGCGTTTTGTATTAGAGTTGACCATGATTATCTACACATTTCATATGCAGGAGGCTTGCCGTTCACGTTCTGATTGCTTTTTGAGCTGGAGTATTAGTGCTGAAGATTAAGCATTTAACATTTCAAACCAAGTCCACATCACAAAACGTTTTGGGAGAGTGTTTGCAAACAGCTAAAGTGTGGGACCCTGTGCTGCTGGCACATGATATGACAGAAGGAAGGCACACACTGGGTCCTGGAGGGTATAATAAAATAGCTGATGTTCTTATAGTAGCATCTTGGGGACCGGAATAGTTGCTTTTCTCCAAAATAATACTATAGGTGTGGTCACTAAGCAACCAAATCTATGCTTTCTAATCTGTGTATACTTTAAAAATCAAAGAGATAAAATCTGTGTTAGGCTGAGGACTAGTGGCAAACTTTCCTGTGATCCAACTGGTAGCATCTCCAACTCATAGGCAAAGATGCTGCACAGCAGAACATCTGAATTAAAATCTAAGCGTTTGAGATATTGATTATGAGCATGAGAAACACTGAAGGCACTCATGTGCAAATACACATCAGAGTATAATGGTGAAGCTAATTATTTCAAGGTGCTGTCCCTAGAGCCAAGCTGCCACAGATTCATAAGATTAGCTGTGCTTCCTTGCACACAGGTAGCATCACCATCAGCTTGTGTGTCACTGGTTCCTCAACTGAGTATCTGGGTGGATACTTTCCCCAGGCATTTGTACACAGTTTGGTCCAATAGAATTCAGAGGCGGCAGTATATAGGCTGAGAAGGAAATGGGGAACGAGCACCATCTGGGCACCCGTGGGGAAGATGTCTTCCAAGGTGGGCGAAGACTTGACAGTGTGACTGCTTTGTGGTCACTCTCATAATCCTGTAACTCCTCACTCATGCTCTGAGGAAGCCCAATAAACCCATTGGGGCCCTAGGGTAAACTTTGCTGGAATCGTATGTGCATCTGTGTTTGGGCCCATCGGAAGAAGGGGTAGATGTTTTTCACGTCTCCCCCAGGAGGTAATTTTCACAGTAGAACCTTTAATCATGAGAGTGGTTCCAAGGCTGAGTTTTCACCGTGTCACAATGCTTCTATTTTAAAACAAAAAACGCATGTCAGGTTTTATACAACCAACAAAGCCTGCTGAAGTTGGGTCCTGAATGTCCTTCAAAGGCCCGTGCATGAAGACTTGCTCTCCAGGCTGCTGCTACTGGAAAAGTGGAGATGTGACTGGTGGGAGGACTTCCGGTCATTAGGAGTGTACTCTTGGCTGGGACAGTGGACTGTAGCTCACTCCTATTTCTCTCTTTTACTCTCTGAGGTCCTAAGATGAGTGTTTTTGCCCCAGCTGGAGCTGCCTCACCACAGGGTCAGCACAAGGAAGCCAGTCAGTCTGAGCTACAACCTCCCACACTATTAGCCAACTTGAAACTTTTTCACCTTATAAATTATCTTACTTTTTTAAAAATAGAAATCAGAAGGTGAGTAAGATATAGAGCTCAAAACAATAGGAGTACCCAGGTTTTTTTTTTAACTGTAATCATTCTTTGTTTCACACAATGACCCAGAGAGATCCAGAGATTATAGATATAAAGACATATGCACACCCTGTCTCTGGAGCATTGATCCTTCCAAACTATTCTCTTTCTACACCTCTTCAGGTGACATCTCAGATGTTCAGAAGAAAGTTCTGACTCTTTTTTTAAATCCTTTTAATTTTTCTTTCATGTGCATTCGTGTTTTGCCTGAACATATATCTGTGTGAAGGTGTCAGGTACCCTGGAACTGGAGTTACGGGCAGCTGTGAAATGCCACGTGGGTGTTGGGAATTGACCCCTGTCCTCTGGAAAAGCAGTCAGTGTTCCCAACCACTGAGACATCTCTCCAGCACCTGAAGTCCTGATTCTTGCTTCATGCTCACATGGCTTTTCTAGAGCTGTCTGGAGCGTTAGCACACCCACTGGTTGTGAATCAGTCTCCCACCACGAGGCTCTCGAGATGTTTGGAGCATACTGTGGGGCTCCAGGGGCTTCCCATGCTGAGAATGTCTCTTTCTAGCTTGTTCTAGGCTCCAAACTATCCCTGGGGACATTTTTTCCTCATTCTCTTTTTTTTTAAAAAAAAATCTAGATTTCTGCACAGAGACAGTCGTTACTCAAGTGACCCCTGATGGCTAGCCGACTACCAGTGAAGTTTGGAGTTCTAGGTTCTCCAACTGAATTGGTATAGGATCACTGTGATGATCTCATTGCTGAAATTCTAGGCTATAGCAAATATACTTATATCTTAGCAGGGGAGAGTGTAGGGTAAGGGTTGAGATGGAGATTGGGGGCTTAAGAAACTTGACCTACCTAAAATAAAGACACGACAGTACTCTGCCGGAGAGAGGATATGTGGGGGTATGATTGCTCCCATTAGAGCAATATATATTAAGAGCAGATAAATGTTCTTCAGAGAATCACAGGGGAAACACCACAATGGGGAAAGCACACTGTGTCTGTGCCCCTGACTCTAATGGGAGCACACTGAGACAATGTTACCCAATCATGATATTTAGAGTACAGATTGACTCCCATGCCCTGAACAGGTCCATACTTCCGGCTCACTTTACAACTGTTTCTGCATGCTCCACCTCCCATATTTTCATTTAAGCTCCTCTGGAAATAGGACTCTTATGCTCATTTTCCCCATGGAGTTTAATGTATAAGATAGATGAAAATACATCTAATACAAATCATAAATAAGTAATGAGCTTGATTTCTGGGAATGGCTTCCCAGGGAGACTCACCCTGGAATCTTCAATGCTCCATCTATTCACAGTTGGGACTGAGCCTTCCTGTAGTGTGACTTCTTAGTACTGCCTGTGTCCTCGCCGTACTGGGTGGTCTTCCAGGCAGGAAAAGAGAAGTCCCTGAGGTTGATTGGAGGAGGAAATGAGTTGAGCTTAACTGAGCCACACACAGGAATGTAGCAAAAGCAACCGGTAGCTATCCTTCAGGAAAATCCACGATTAATTAATTATAGATACAAAATCACAGCTCAGGTAAATAAGGTTAAGGTCTGCCTCACCAGATCATCCTGACCTTACTAGAGATGGAAAAATTAGTCTATAATTGTCCTTACTATAATATTCAATTTTGGCCATGCAGTGACAGCATTTAGAGCTGTTTGTCTCTAAGCACACTGCAGGAATTAAACTTAACACAAACGAGAAGCATTGTGCCTATGGCATCGGAGAGAGAGAATATGAGCTTTAGTAAGTGGGAATCCAGGTATCATTTTCTGATTGCAACACCCTCTCTTCTGCAGCAATAAAGCACCTCCTAGAAAAGTGAACTGGAGTCTAGGGTCTACCTTACAGGCTAAAAGCATCTGAGCATCCACCTAGAGGGATGAGGGCATAAGCATCCTGGTGGAGAAGGATGTAAAAAAAAAATGCATGGAGACAAGAAAAAGAATGAAAGAATGCTTATCAGCCGTGTATCAGTTATGTTAGCCTGACCGGGGAAAAAGAACTAAATGGGCAGATAAATAAATAAACAAACAAATCAATAAAATGTGTATGCATGAGCAGAGACTTTATTTAAATAGCGACCAACCTGATTGTTGGCTCCAGAATTTTTATATGTGGAGACTAAAGATTACAATGTGATTCAAATGAATCACACAGTCTTTTTGCTTGGCCTTCACCTTTCACTTGCACTGTGGTCTTCTTGAAATGTTTCTGGAGGGAGATTCCATGGCATTGGTGCAGTTAGAAAACATGAGCATTAGGCTGACTCCATCATGTAAGCGTCTTCTCTTCTGTTTGCCGAGAAGGGAAGGAAGGATACAGGATCCCAGTCTGCTCATTATCAGCCCACTAATTGAGTGTTATTCTACCACCCGTTTAAGATCTGCAGGCTATTTTGTCCTTCAATAGTTCTCCTACCAGTCTAAACACCAATGATGTACGTGGTAGAGAGTCTTAATTAATCCCTCTGACTGGCTTTATGCTCCTTACTTCTTTCATGTTTTTTTCCCCTACTAACTCTGTTCTGTTGTGATACAGTAATACAAGGCCACAAAGGTAAAGCAAAATTAAATGTAAAAAGTCACATTAGTTCACAGATTTAGTGCAGTATTTTGCTTCAGTAGGCTTGAGATAGGAACATATCCGGCTGCCCATCGGCTTCACAGAATCCTCCTGGACAGAATTTGCATCTGCTAGAAATCAAAGCAGAGCAAAAGGACTAGCCACTTGCCGCAGAAATAATGCAGCATGGTCATCAAGGCCCCAGCAACGCACTTTCATCACAGGTCCCTAGTACGGCAGCAGAAAAGAAATAAAAGAATAAAGAAAATTTGCTCAAATCAGGCAGTTTGAAGTACAAACACGTACGTGTTCCCAGAATATTCCCAAAGAAGAAGAAGAAAGGCTTCCCACAAAATAATCACTAAGAATTTAATTATAGCATCATAGGGAGCACTGACTGAGGAATGGTCACCAGAAACATCAGTCTGTCAAGTTGTTTCTAAAGAAAAGTGTTCGAATTTGTTCACAAAGCAAAGGCTCTGTCTGGGTCCTTTTATCTCCAAAAGTAAATTGATCAGTTGCTTCCAAGGAGTGTATGGAACATGTATCACGAATCAAAATATCCGTCTTTTGATTTTGTCATTATTATTTATCGTAGAAGTCGGACTGTCCGATTGAGATATTGAAAAGCATACTTTGCCCTCTGGGACCAGCAATCTAAAGAACACCAATGTAACACCCCACATATTTAGACCAGAAAACCCCAATGTTTATACATCATTCCTAGCATTCCTAGCCCATTCCTAGCCCATTCCTAGCCCATTGTAAAAATTTTGGCAGAGAGGAAGTGGGGAAATATCTCACAACAATTTTCTGGTATCTGACACACCCATCTTTTCATCTTTTCACTTTTATTGTATTACTGTTAGTTTGTGGGGAAAGAATAAATGTTAATGAAATTATTTTAAGTGAGATCAGATCTTTTTTTCCTGTGCTAGGAATTAAGCTTAGAGGCTTGGACATGCTAGAGAGGGGTCTAACCCAGTCTGAGAGCAGATCTTAAATATCAGCTGTGACAACATCTAAGTATACACAGAGAAACTACACATTGTTATCTGTCTGCATAGAGGCAGCAGGAGCAGCTCCTGGCCCTCTCTGTGAACCAACCCACCTCTCCCGGTTACAGAGACTTCACCGTGAAATGTGTGCACTTCTCTTTACTGTAGGATTTTACTGTTTAGAGTCATCATCAGCTGGGCAGCAGAATGCTTGCCTGATTTGTATCTCAAAGAATAAAAGGTAATTAAATAAGATTAAGGATAAAGAGATCCAACTAAACCGTGGCTGATGTACATAGGCACTAAAAATCAGCACAGTAATGACAATTACTGCTTTATTTTTTTCTTTTTTTAAAAAATTTATTTATTTATTAAAGATTTCTGCCTCCTCCCCGCCACCGCCTCCCATTTCCCTCCCCTGATCAAGTCCTCCTCCCTCATCAGCCCGAAAAGCAATCAGGGTTCCCTGACCTGTGGGAAGTCCAAGGACTACCCACCTCCATCCAGGTCTAGTAAGGTGAGCATCCAAACTGCCTAGGCTCCCACAAAGCCAGTACGTGCAGTAGGATCAAAAACCCATTGCCATTGTTCTTGAGTTCTCAGTAGTCCTCATTGTCCACTATGTTCAGCAAGTCCGGTTTTATCCCATGATTTTTCAGACCCAGGCCAGCTGGCCTTGGTGAGTTCCTGATAGAACATCCCCATTGTCTCAGTGTGTGGGTGTACCCCTCGCGGTCCTGAGTTCCTTGCTCGTGCTCTCTCTCCTCCTGCTCCTGATTTGGACCTTGAGATTTCAGTCCGGTGCTCCAATGTGGGTCTCTGTCTCTGTCTCCTTTCATCGCCTGATGAAGGTTAATATTCAGGAGCATGCCTATATGTTTTTCTTTGGGTTCACCTTCTTATTTAGCTTCTCTAGGGTGGCGAATTATAGGCTCAATGTCCTTTATTTATGGCTAGAAACCAAATATGATTGAGTACATCCCATGTTCCTCTTTTTGGGTCTGGCTTACCTCACTCAGGATAGTGTTTTCTATTTCTATCCATTTGTATGCAAAATTCAAGAAGTCCTTATTTTTTACTGAGTAGTACTTTAATAGTATATATTCCATACTTTCTTCATCCATTCTTCCATTGAAGGGCATCTAGGTTGTTTCCAGGTTCTGGTTATTACAAACAATGCTGCTATGAACATAGTTGAGCATATACTTTTGTTGTATGATAGGGCCTCTCTTGGGTATATTCCCAAGAGTGGTATTGCTGGGTCCAGGGGTAGGTTGATCCCGAATTTCCTGAGAAACTGCCACACTGCTTTCCAGAGTGGTTGCACAAGTTTGCATCAATTACTGCTTTAAATATAAGTAGATAGATATACTAAAAGTTGCACACCACACATTGGTCAACATGCTGAGATTTGGATTAAGTATATATGATAATTTAATTTGGATTTGACTTTTGTTATGAATGAATACAGTTAGATATAATAGATGCAGGGGTATGCATGAACACACAGGACAATTCTGTATCATCATTAATATGAATTGCTTTGAAACTTGCGGGATCAATTCCAATGTTACAAAAAGCTAATTACAAAGTACACCAAAATAAAATGATTGATTAACCTATTAATTAATACTCATTACCTCATTAATTCAGCATGACTTTTAAGTGTTAACATAAGATGTCAGTATCTAAGTTGATATTGCCCAGTTACATTCAAGATACATACGAGAGGAGAGAAAGAGCATCTCCAGCCAGGACTGTTGGTTCGAACCCCAGATATCCTTACTGCTGATCAGCTCCTGCATGATCCTAATCACTATCTCATCACATGCTGCCACAGGCATTGGGAAATACAGATGTCTGTCTAGTGTAGAGCTAGTGTAGGGTTTCTTACTATGGGCAGCCATATTACAGTGACAAATCAAAGCACACTGAAGGATTTTCTGATTGTTGGTCCTAGAAGAGCTAAGACAGAGGGAGGGACATGGACGTCCTGATTTTCCATCACAGAGAAAGTGGGATAAATAAAAGCAAGCCTTTATGTCTGTTTTAAATATGCAGACTATTTGAATTTTCCCAAAACATCCAACTGAGATAAGAATAAGATCTGGTAGGAAGCCAGGCCGTTTCAGCCCGTCACTAGAGTCCGGCTGCTGCTGTTCGCTGGTGGGTTTAGCGCCTACTTTGGTGTCATGTTTCACAACTCAGAAGGGTGTTACATACACTATCTCATGCATTCACTGAGGAGTAAACACAATGCATTTGGTTTTAAAAAATGTTCTTAGCCAGCAGGAAACCAAAAAGCCATATTTGATGCAACAAATAAAGAATTCCTAAAGATGCAGCCATTCAGTGCTTCTACTGAAGAGACAGAAGGGGAGCTTTGTTCTGGGGCAGAAACGGTCACACTTGGCTCCTGGGTTAGCGAATTAATAATCACCATTTATAATTATGAAGTGTTTTCACTGTCAAGAGACACCTAGAGGAGCCTCAAATATGAAGTCAAGTGGATAATTTCAGCAGCTTAGCTAATGATCTCTGCAGCGAGGTCTGGTCAGGGGCTGCATTGCAAACGACAGTTATGGTTTGCTACTAAACCTAGCACAACACAGTGAGATACTTCACTGTGAGGCTCACATCACCATGGACCAAAACTCAAAAGTGAAAAGATAACGACAGATTTGGTCATAATTGTACTAGAGAAAAGAACATTTAAAATTTTGCTATAAATTTAAATGCACCAAATTTGTATTCTGACTTTTCGAAATTAATAATAATTACTGGAGTGGGAACTGGTTTAGCTGGTTAAGTGCCCACAAGCACAAGGATGTGAATCCATCAGAGTCCTAGAAGCCACATAAAAGGCAGGCGATGGGGTGGGCTCCTGTGTCCCCAGCATGAAAGGGGCAGAGACAGACAGATTCCTGAAACTCATTGACTAACCAGTGCAGACAAATCTGTGAACTTCAGGTTCAGAGAGAGACCCTATCCCAAAAGACAAAGATGGAGAATAAGAACAAACAATGTTGATCTTGGGCCTCCATACTCATGTGCACCCACATGAGTATATATGTGTACTTACACTGATAAGTACAGACCACACACACACACACACACACACACACACACACACACACACACACACACGTACCACTACAAGCAACACATTCCTCTTTCCTGTAAATATCACAATGTCTTCTATATTTACTTGAAATCACATGCACACTTTAAATTTTATTTGTAACTAGCATGGTAATAGCAAGGTATAGTGTGTAGTATTCAATACGTATATACAATGTATAATGACCAAATTCCATCTCTTCAATAAACATAGTAAAACTTGATGTTAGCTCTTCCTAACAGCACCCCACTGTGCCACAGAACTCTTCACCTATATTATAAAATCCGTTACCTATTCCTTCCCTCATTTATTTCTCCTTCCCGGGCTCCCAGAATCACTGTTCTCCTCCCTTCGATGAAGCTACCTTTATAGCTTCCACATTTGAATAGCAACATGGTGC